>NW_027122677.1:347618-539403 GCF_030686945.1 Centruroides vittatus
TGTAATTTAACAGGGATGTGATGTCGTTCAAGGACAGGGTAGTGAAATATCATTTACATAATTGAAGATTATCATTAGAGCCGGTAGCAACTCCCACAGTTAGTCAACAAACTGCAGTTTTCTTTTGTTGTCCTATAAGTAAAAGCTCCTGTGTTTTTCACAAGCCAAATGACGGTGTTATTGATTCATTAAATTCGGAAGAATGTTTTTTTTTTAACATTTCACAACTAGTATTATTAGAACTGGTCACTTTAATATTATTTTCTTTATTAAGCGATACAGTCACGCAATTATTAGAACTCGATTATCATAATTCATAAATGAATATCGTTGCAAATATTACAGAAAGTATTAAAAATTTTTGTCCATTGTTTGTTCAGGAATATTTTCTATACGAGAAACAGAGATCAAGCAATGCGTGACTATCATAAAGTTGGCAATTTATTACATGATGCTGACTGCATAAATTACTGACTTTATGTCTTAAAAATATAAGAAAAGTTTATCTAATATAAGTAACTCTGAATAGTACTTGTGCTTTTGCCTATTCGTGATTGAAAAGATGTAAACAACCACACGACTCTCGCGAAACATTTGCGTAATCGCGAATTACTTTCACAATATGTCTATCACATACAGTACTAATAAAAAACGTACTTTCTGTGGTATCTAAACTTTTGACATAAACTGTGACTACAAAATTAAAGTTATTTCATTACAGCAGTGTTGTCTTCTAAAAAATTTTACAAGCAAAAATTTATATGACAATTATGTAAATAAAATACCGTATATAGTGTAAATACAGTTCGATACAATTTATTGTATTAAATTAAGTGATATAATAACATAAAAAATGAAAAGTAGATAGTCGGTGAGTGATGTACTGTACATATGTACCACAGATATAAAACCCACAGTCAAAAACTAGATATGATTAAAGAAACTTTGCACCACAGCAAAGAGGAGAATAATAAACAAAAAATTAAAGCTCTCAATGATGGTTTAGAAGTTTCAAAAAATACACTAGTGATAGCTTTAATAGTGTTGTACTAGTTACTATAAAATCGTAAACACTTTAATCTTAGTTGCACTTATAAAGTTTCATAGCGATAGGATATGTTCTTCAAGGTGAGTAACTTTTTTAATCAGAGATATATTTTCACTTCATAATCCTATATTTTCTAGTAAGTCTAATTATGTATTTATTTTTTATTTAGGTATTATTTAGCTTGTTTGGAGAATAAAAAATATTAATATTATTTTATAACTTTCAGTTTCTTCTTCGGAGGAAAACCTTGGGTTATCTGTCGAGATTTGAAATTAATAAAACATATACAAATAAAGAACTTCAAAAGTTTCATGAATAGAGATGTAATTTCTTATGATTATTAATACGAAGACTTATTTGCTATATTGAAATTTTATTTTCTATTATTTCAGTTGTTACTTCCAGATGGAGGAATTCCTTATAATCAGATGCTTAAGGCACTTTCATTGCAACAAAATGAAGATTGGAAAATTAGCAGAAATATATTGAGCACAAGTTTCAGTACCGCTAAACTGAAGATGGTATAAAGACTTTTTTTTAATTGATATAAATGTTACGCAGTAGACACATGCGGGAATATCATTGGAAATATGAATAGAAGCATACAGACACCGTATGTTATCCTACACTCGATATTTTCGTAGATATTACTACTTTTCGGCCAGTCTCCTGGCACCAGTAGAATACCTAAGTTGGCATTACATTTGGTCTCACAAAAGCTAAATGTATCACAAATCTGAAAACCTGAAAACCAAGGAAGTGTGCATTACCAAGACATTTCTGGAAAACTAGCTGTGTGCAGCCAAGATCTTGCTGGAGTAATGCTGTCTGTAGTTTTGCAATGTAAGGCAAACATATGAGGATACTTAATTTTTTGAACATACTACTCTGTCGTCGATGTGCCTCTCATTACTGTTAGGTTCAGTCTGGACTAGTAGTGATGCGATGGTTCGACAGACCAGCAAGCAAGCAGAGAGATAGTGAGCAATTCAATAGTAAAGACAGGATTGATGAGCTCATCAACAGTCCTTCTCACTCTAACACGGCGGTGATTAGTGCCTAAATAGACAGGATTTGTCGCTAAAGATGTTATATAAATGAAATTTATTAATTTAAATAACTATTGTTGTAACCTTCTGCTATTTTAAGGAAAGATAACACTGTTTTATTTAATTTCCAAAAAATGTAGACAAATAGAATTAGGTTAAGTGGTAATTAATATGACGACAGAATGTTCACAAACTTTAAATCACGTGATTGTTTCGCGTATATTTTTGCTGCGAAAATTTAATTATAGGTTTAAGTCTGCCGTGAAATAAAATAGTTTGAAAAATACTGATCTAGGACGTCCATAACTTTGCCACCGTCTGTGTGCCCTGACCTAACTATTTCTCCAAGACCATCTCAAAGTTAGGTCAGACAGGCCTTTCTTAAACGCTTTCATTTCTGCTTAATATGTTCGGCTAGCTGACTTCGAAGACCTATGAACAGCAAGAACACTAAAAATTCTGATTTCAATGATCCCTTACGAACCTCTTTTACAGGATATTAAAGCAGCGACTATAAGACATTCTGTAGCATTTCCTGGCGTGCAATCGGAATGCAACTGTAAACATTTACATTCCTGTCCGAAACAACTACATGCTGAATTTTGCAGAATTTGGGCAATTTTATTTCAGTGCATAACTTTTGTCCAATACGTATATTTAATAAAATTCTAGCGATTTAGAAGACTGGTAATGAGATTCATGTTGTTTGTAATTATGTATCATTATAAATATAATCATTTACTTTTTCAGAAATATATCGTAACTTTGTATATTTTCAGATGAGCACTCTTATGTTTAAGCCTATAAATATATTTTTGGAGAAAATCAACAAACAGAAAAAATCACCATTTGATATTGCTAAATTTTATAAAAAGTTAACCTTCGATATAATTTGTAGAACAGCCTTTGGAATTCAGACAAATGTGCAGAACGAAGAAATAAGTAAATTTGTTCAATCCATCTATGGTTTACTGCAAGTTGATTCCACCGATTTATTGACTTCACTATCAAGTAAGTAAAATTAAATACTGTATTGCAATAATTTCTCATAATTAATTAAGAAAAATTTTTTAGTCTGTTTTCCCGAAATGGAGCCGGTTCCTACATACTTAAGAATGATTTCAGATAGAATAAAATATGTAATTAATTGTCCATCTAGTAGGTTGGCATTTGATACGTGTCGACAAATGGTTCTTTCAAGAAAAAAATCTGGTGTAAGTTTTCAAATCAGCAATTTACATGAATTTGTAAGGTAACAAAAATTGAGGATAATAAAACTAATACTGGTAGCTAAAATTGTTTTCTATTCAGTATCATCCACCAGATCTTTTGCAAATCATGATTGATGCCGAAGGTGAAACGGATGGTGTTGTAAGGAAGCTTCCAACAGATAATATTGTCGCGAATGCTGTTTTATTTATGGTTGCTGGGTAATTATAAACTTTTTATTAATAATTTTCAATAAAATTGTATAAACTATTTAATGCAAAATTGTAGATTAAGTTTTATTTTTGTTTTTGTCTAGATATGACACTACGAGTACCGTGTTAGCTTGGTGCACCCATTATTTGGTTAAATATCCTGAAAAACAAGAAAAAATTCGTCAGGAGATTAACGAAAACATAGAAAACAATGTAATTACAATTTATATGTTTGTATTAAAATTCGTTAATATATTTGTTTAACAAGTATTTATATCTATAAATATGAGGCATGATCAACTGAAACCCGTCCGGACTCATTTACAAACCCATAGAAAGATATTACAAATTAAACATAAACAGAACGATCAATTATTTATGTGACATCAGCACAATGCCGGGCTTCAATTTTTTAGCATATTTTTAAATTTATTCATTTTAAAATATATGCTATTTACCTTAAAATAGTAGTGGCTTTCTTTTGTATACACATCATAGTTTTCCTGTTAGCAACAGAGCAATGCCAGTCATCTATCTAACTCCTTTCAGAAGAAAATTTTGAATTGAAATAACGTAACTGTAACGTATACTGTAGTTCCTGCCGAAAGTTTTCCTTATCTGATCTCGGGTTTCATCTAACTCTGATCTCGAGATTAAGGAAGGACAGACAGTGAACAGATGATCGTGGGAATTTATAAATCTAAATTTTTTTCAAATTGCAATCTAATGAAAAACCTTCCTAATATAATAAACATTTGATATTCGTTTTGAATCATTTCCAGTAATTAAAAAATGTAAAATCATTATGAATTTTTTTATTTTCCTGGGTTAACGATTAACATTTTCTTTGAGGTAAATATAGGCTAATATTTGATGAGGAGCGTATTAAAGGCCTTTCAGAGTTTTATTTTAAATGCATTATCTGAAATAAAACTCTAAAAGGCTTCTTTTGACAATTTGAAACCAAATAAAACTCATATCATAAAGAATCTGTAAATTAATATCATCAAATTAGACACCAACCATTGCCGAATTCTATCGGGCTAGACACGGCTATATTACTAAATATATTGTGCAACAAATTTGGCAACCGAGGGAGGCGTTAACAGGAGTTGTGGATTCATGTTTCGCTCCGGGCCAATTTTTTCTTCCAGTAAATTAATTAATTAAAAATTATAATAATTAAAGTTATTAAGAGATGGCGCCTAACGACTCCCTTTAATGCCAAATTGGGTACATAATTTCTTTAGTAATATAGCCGTGTCTAGCCCCATAGAATTCGGCATTGGTTAGTGTCTAGCTTCGGTACATTGGGTTTAGCGACGTTTGTTTGATATCGTGAAAGTTAAACATCAATCACTTAAGATTAATATTATTAAATATATACATATTTTCAGCAACAAATTGAGTATGCAGATTTATCAAAATTGAAGTATTTGGATCAAATATTATCAGAAACGTTACGTCTCCGTCCTTCTTCGCCAATGTAAATATTATCTGCCTAGAAGTATATCTTATTTTTAAACAAAATATTCTTCGAATTTATTTTAACTAATTAAAATTTATTTATAAATAGCTCATTCAGTAGAATATGTTCGGAAGATTTCCGTTATAAGAATATAACTATTCCAAAAGGAGTTACAGTTACGATCCCGGCACCGAGCATGCATAAAGACGTTAATTATTGGAAAGATCCGGAAAATTTCAACCCTGACAGGTTCGAAATAATGACAGTTTGACATATGTTGTAAACTAATTTATTTTTAAGAATGTAATATTTATTATTGGAATTGACTATTTTCAGATTTTCATGTAAAACGGCAGGACAAATAGATCAAACGATATATCAACCTTTCGGAGCCGGTCCAAGAGGATGTATAGGGATGAGAATGGCGCAAACAGTTATGAAATTAACTTTGGCTAATCTTATAAGGAGCTACAAATTAGAAGCTTGTGGAAGTTTGGTAAATAGAATGTTATTTTTTTTAAAAAAGATGTTTGTTTAAATAATGTATTTAATTTAATACACGAGAGAAGTGTTATTTTTCTTAAACGTTACAAATTAATAATTTGTTATAGGAAGCTGAAGAAGAGTTTTCGATTTTTTTAATCCGTCTAAAAAATGGAGTTATTGTAAAGGCGACTGCAATATCTTCGTGAAACTTTTGATAAATTTTATACGATGTTTTTTCTTTTGATTGCTTAAAAATTAGAAAAAAATGATAATGTGTAAGTTAGATTACAATCTTCAGAAATCAGAATATATTTAATATACGAGTAAATGTTTTAGATTACAAAATTATTCAATTTATTCGTTATCAAAGAATTATTATGAATGTATGTAGATTAATTGAAAATTTTACTTTTAAGTATAAACTATACGTAGAATGCTATAAAAAATATTTTATTCAGTTTTTCGAGTAAATTTTGCTATTTTAACATCGATTTTTATTTTACATGTTTCAAACATATATTAAAATTTCATGTGAAAATCCAGCAATGAGTTGCTTTCCTTTCCCAGTAACATTTATTGGCGCCATGTGTTATGATATTTCATTTCGAAATATTTTTATATTATTATAATAATATAGCAGAAAAGAATTTTATAAAACTAAATTGTAAATACTAATAAGGAGTACAATTTTCTTTAAGTCTGACTCCACTCGAGATATGACGTACGACCCCCTTAATCTTTAATCACGGAGAATTGACTCTAATGTATCCTAAAACGAATATCAAGTTCAAATTTTCCAAAATTAAGATGTAGAAATATATATTAGAATGTATATATATAATAGTAAGAATATTGAAAAATACAAATAAAAATTCGTCGTCTTCACAATTTGTATTTTCACAGTCACCATTGACAATTCAAATACATAAAATGATTATCAAAACAAAAGAGTTTTATTTGTATTCTTCAATATTTTACTATGTAAATTACTGTCAGCCATTTTTAATAAATTAATTATTGTATATTATTAACTTTAATCTTCTGTATTCAATTTTCCTAATGAAACGTTATGTGTTATATTTGAAATTTTATGAACATTTTTGTGTGTATTAAAATGAGGAAAACGAAAAAAGAACGTTAAAATATTTTTATTTTAACATTTTTAAAATAAACTGCAAAAAGAAATTAAGAAATCTGTCCTTTGGAACTACCTCACTTTTGTATCAATCACAAAAGTTTTATCGGAATTGTTGTCTAGTCAGTTGTTTACTCAGTTTCTTCTTAATCGGTTTTTAAAAAGTATTACTTTAATAGTTTGAAGACAGAGTTCGCTCAAACAGAGATTACCATTTTTAGTTTCGTGTTTAAGACAATACAATTCGGCGACCGACCTTGACTTAGACGCTACTAGCCGCCAAAAACGCTTAAAAAAGTCTTTTTAAAACACAAATTTTCCAATTAAAAATATAAAAATTTTTTAAAATGGGAATTGGTGACATACGAACATCTTTAATCCATCCAACCTTCTTGGGAAGTTTTCGGCTTTATATCCACTAAGTAGTAAGCGCTGGAAAATGTAGATGCTGGAAAGCCTCCCTCTGGTGACTATATTTTACATTTTACTTCGTAATGTTCGTATGTCAACAATTCCCATTTAAAAAATTTTTCTATTTTTAATTGGAAAATCTGTGTTTTAGAAAGACTTTTTCAGCGTTTTTGGCGGCTAGTAGCCTGTAAGGAAAGGTCAGTCGTCGAATTGTATTGTCTTAAACACAGAATTAAAAATGGTGATCTCTGTTTGAGCGAACTCTGTCTTCAAATTATTAAACATGAAAAAACCATCGGACGAAACGAAATTACAAAGAACTACTTATCAATTTACAGATTAAAAATAAATAATTGTACAAAAAGACATTACTTTTTTTAATTCGCAGTAGATATTGTACAACAGAAAAATAAATAAATCGTTCAAAGATTGTTACATTCGTATTATACAATAGCGTAAAGATTTTCTTGTGAGACGTACAAATCTCTTACAAAGGATTCACTTACGGTAAGTCTTCGTTATTTCGGTATTACGTTTTTAGGCGTTACAAATAATATCTTTACTCGCACGGACTGCGTAGTAACTTTTGCAACACTTGCTCTTTATTATAGTCAACCCATTCTATTTCATGCGATTATTAGTATTCCTGGTTTTTTGTGTTTTTGATGCTAAGCCACCTTCTCCTAAATGATGCATATTAAAATTATTTCCAGATCCATATTAATCGTTTATACAGATAATGATACAATTAAATTAAAGAACTTTTTCTCGGAAATATCGAGGTTTAAATACAACGTGAAAATATTCCCGTGGTAGAAACATCGGCAATAAAATCATTACGTAGGGTACTCGAAAAGTTAATAAAAATTAATTTTCTCGACTTTTTGATTACCGTTTAAAAATCATTTATTAAATTATTTTGAAAACTATTGGAATTCTTTATTCATGTCGTAAGATAAGATTGGTTAAAACTATTACAATGCTGTATGTCGTGTGATGATTTCAAGAAATGCGCAATATTCTTTCATTAACTGTGAAAGTAGATTGCTGTTTTACCAGAAACAAGATGTTTTATTTTATAGCAGTGTAAGGTCGATCTGTCAAGGAGAGAATGTTTCCCGGGAATTGTTTTATGAGACAATGACAGGACTAACGATTCAGAAGTCAGTGACGTCGAGATCTAGTCGCGTCACGATATGAATCATAGATGACGTTCCTTTATCAATGGCATTTCAGAATTTGTGTTTAAATATGCTTAATTTAAATTATATGACAAAAATTTATTAGTATATTATAATATTAAAATATATTATTTATTAATACCGGTTATATTGCTTTTTATGAAAAAAATATGTTTCGGTTTAAGAACAAATCGGTTTTTAAACAACTTTTAGGAAAGAATTAAGTTCGAGACCAGAGATGTGTCGGTAATATAATTATTAATATAAACAAATCAAACAAAATTGTCACAAGTAGTGGGGGGAAAACGTTAGTGGTAAAAGCATTCCACTCAAGTTACGAAGTGCACGGATTCAATCCGTCTGCATTTTTGTATGCACTGCCCGATGCCGTCAGCTCTGGATGATTCTTGTTCTAATCTGGATCGGGATCCCATCCCAAGGTATTTTTCGTGGGCACTTTGTCCCGGATATATTAGGACTCAATTCCTAGCCATCTTGTTTTGAATCTGGCCGAACTCAGGAACTACTAAATGGCTGTTTTAGTGCCCATAAAGCGAGGGGTTTTTTATAAAACTATATGTAATTAATAATAAATACTGGTTTCCTTGTTTAAACTTTTATTTTTGTGTGATTAATTTAAAGACACTCTGCTGCAGCATTTAGCGAAGAGATTTTACAAATAAATAAATGTATGCATAAAAAATCATTTTTCAAAACACTTTTCGTTTAATATCACAAGATTGCAAATAATCAATCCACAGACTTCGTGAATAAAGATTAAAACTGTGTAAATGGAAGAAAGCATTTCTGTAATCATCGAAAAGATTTCCAATACAATAAAGTGTTTTCAGGAAAAAACCACCATTATACAAAATAGAGACAACGGAGTTTACAAATATCTATCATTTACTCTGGAATTTACTCTGACTGAAGTTGCATAAATTATATCTTTCACATAACTCCACAGAAAGAAATCTAAGGGAAGATCGAGAAATCTTGGCGGCCACGCTATCGGGCATTCCAGACCATCGGGCATGGTTTTTGGAACTAACTGTTTTTGTTCTAGAAAAAATTTCCATTATATCATTAAAGCATTCCCAAACTCTCATGATTTTCTAATTAATAGTTTTTGTTGCAGCCAACTGGAAAATGCCAAGTTTAATTTGGGATACCTTGTATATTCTATATGTTTAAGTCCATTCAATGTCATTCAAGTAAAATTACTGAATCTTAGATAAGAATAATTAAGCTATAAAAATTATGAAAGTTATGACTAACTCATAATTTTTAAAGCTTAATTATTATTAATAATATAACAAAAATATTTCTAGAAAGTTTATTTTCAGTGTTATACTTATTTGAATTTGAAATTAACTAATTAATTTTTAATGTTAGTTTATCAGATATAATAGTAAGCTTCAATGATACACCTTTCTTATAGATAATCCCTTGACAGGTAGTACTAATTCACGTGTCGCCATCTATTGAAGAGAGAGACAAATAGACAGAAAGAAATCCGTTACAGTTTAATTTAATTAATTTAGTTAATGTAAATTTTGAGATGATGTGTATCTATAAACCTTCTCCTGAACCGACAGATTCAAAATATGAAGTTTGGCTAAAATACGTTCAGGCGTTTTCTCGTGATGCGGCAAAAACATTTTGCCCGCTACCGTTTTATTTATATAGACAAGCAGCAACAAACTTCATAATAATTTGTTATAATTAAAAAAGTGAATTTTGTATTAATAAAGTAAAGTAAAATGGAACTTTTATGATTATTATTTTTATTATTCTACACTTTAAAAAAATTCAAGACAATGATTCTAGGATTCTAAATTGTGAGTTTAGTGAGGTCAGTGAGAAGAACAATTCTATAATACAATACCCATAAGAATGATTGACTTAATACAGTAGAGCATCGATTACCCGACTTCCGATTAACCGACTTATCGGTTAACCGACCGCGTTCTAGTCGGCAAATTCAAATGTTCGCTAGTGATGTGGCGCTACAATATTTGGTTATGTCTTGGCTACTTTAGTATTATTTTTGTTAAATTTTTGCATGTTTTAGCTGGCAGCACTGGCTCGACCATGAAAGGGAGGCTAGTATTTAAACCAGGCCTAATACACTATACTAATAATGTATTTTTTCATACTTTTCGGTTATCCGACGTTTCAGTTATCCGACTAACCCCAGTCCCCAATTAAGTCGGATAAACGATGCTCTACTGTATTTATCTTACTATAATTATAACTACTATAATTACGAAAATTAAAAAAAAATTACTTATTTGTTATAAAGTTTGTAAACTTGGGTATGAATATATATATATGTAATTCATATTTAAATGTTGAACTAAATTAAACTAAACATTTTATTTACAATCAAGTATTGTATAAAAAAAAGTGAAATGACATTATATATGATTAAAAGTTCACAATGCTTTTAACTATTAATAATTATAGTCTATTCTCAAAAGTATTATACTCTAACATAGACAATATGAGTTATTATTTACAAAATTAGAAAGAAAACGTTATATAAAATTCATTTATGAAATATTTCACGAAGTTATTGCAGTTGCCTTGATCATAATGCCATTTTTTGGTCTTAATATAAAGATCGAAAAATCTTCTTGAATTTCCTAAAACAAATGATTAAATTATATAATTTATGTAGAAAAATACTTCACGCATTCGGGAAGGCAAATTAATTATCGCATGTAATTGAAAATATCAAAATGAATTTGTATTTACCGAATTTTCGTAAAGTTCTAGCTTGTAGCGCCTTATAAGATTTGCCAAAATTAATTTCATAACTATTTCAGCTGTTCTCATTCCTATGCAGTTTCTTGGACCTATCCCGAAAGGTTGATATATGGATGGATCTATGAGTCCCGCATTCTTAGATAAAAATCTGAAAATTATAAAATTTTAATAATAATAGTTAGTTTCATAAAAATGAAAGAAAGAAAAAATATCATCATATTTATATGTAAAAATAAAACCTATCGGGATTAAACTTTTCGGGTTCATTCCAATAATTGCTGTCTTTATGCAAGTTACGTACTGGAATCACAATTGTAACTCCTTTTGGAATAGTCGTATTCTTGTATTGGAAGTCTTCAGAACATATTCTAGTTAGTGACCTACGCAATTAAGAACAAAATAAGACTAGCATCTGCAATAACTAATATTCTACGTATAAAAAATTACGTGTCTGAATGAGGATAAAAACGTAATGTTTCTGATATCACTTGATCTAAGTACTTCAATTCCGATAGATCTGTATATTCAATCTCACGCTGTAAAACAAATAGTTTCTTATAAGACATTATATCTTAAACTGAAATAAGTTTTTTAAGTAGATTTATAAGGTCAATGAAGAGAAAAAACTTATAAATTGATACTATGGCATACAAAAAATTAAGACTATTAAAGAAATGTAATTTAGTTAAAGACTTCAAAATGACGTTTTTACATTTAGAGAAAACTTATTCAGAATAGTTATGATGAAACGCAGAAAAGTATGGAAGGAGAGTAGAATTGAAATAGAAAATAAGATGTTTCTATAATAATTAATTATATTATGTTAAGGCAGATAAGGGTAAAATGGAAAAGTTCACACAGTAAATGCAATGAGATAAGGAAGTATGTTTTCTCAGTTGTTGCTTAGTAGAAAGATTAAGACAAAATTGAGAAAAATAACAGAGTATGAAGTGGAAAGAAATATGAGAGTAATGATGTTTATAGATGACATGATGTAGCGAGGAGAGAAAAGTGAAAATCAGAAACAAATAATAATATGGAAAAAACTTATTTAAAACTACGGCATGACATTTAGCGATTTAGTGACAATGACTGGCAATTATTTTAATACAACTTTTCTTCTTGATTTTCACTATGTTTTTTAATACTATTGTTTAGGTTCAAATATTTTAAGCGATGAGAAAGTGTGCGCAAATAAAGGAGAAATAATTAACAAATCTAATAATTAAAGAGTTTTTCAGTATGTTGGAGATAATATGTAGAAAAGAAGTAACTATTATAATGCTGTCTGAAAGCTGTTATATATAGGTTTATATATATATATGCTATATCTTATATATAAAATTCTCGTGTCACAATGTTAGTTACCTTACTCCTCCGAAACGGCTTAACCGATTTTTACCAAATTTTATATGCATATTCAAGAATAGGTCTGAGAATCGGCTACTATCTATTTTTCATACCCCTACACCATTTCCCCCTTTCAAAAATATATTTATATATGGATTAAGGCTTTTATGTCCAATAGATGGCGCTAACTTCCGACGACCTAAGTTTGCTTTTCTGTCAGGCATTATGCTTTTCTGTGAGAATGGACTGAAGCAGATCATTTTCTATCTATCTATATGAATAAAATATAACGTTTGTTTGTTCCTACCGATTCCTTTGAAATTTTGACACAACATTGCATTCGTGTTTTTATATAATATACATGTCGAAATTCCCCCCAGTGGGGGGAGATGGACGGGATTAAGGCTTACCGTGAAGAACTCGGCTTCTATTATACTATTTTACATGCGGTTTTTTGCGTTTTTAATTGCGTTTTAATAGGTTACGTCAACAGAATATACACTAAAAAGGGATTTTTCGATATTCCCCAGCGGGAAAAGTGACGGGATTAACGCTTACTGTGAAGAACTCGGCTTTTATTATACTATTTTAGATGCGTTTTTGATTGCGTTTTAATAGGGTACGTCAAGAGAATGTACACTAAGAAAAGATTTTTTGAAATTCCCCAGCGTTATACATTTATAATAGATACATTTTGAGCCACAACAACGCGTGGCCGGGTCAGCTAATATCATACATATAGTAGACATAATATATGATACAGGCCTTGCACTGTGGAAAAACTAGAAAAATAAAATATAATATAAGCTAAAAGGATGACGTTTTTAAAAATACTGTACAATAAACAATAATGAGAAGTGATAACATTATATTTAAAAAATCAGAGAATAACGAACACGACTGCAGTATAGAATATTATTGAAAAGAAAAGAATGAAGAAAAAAATATTACGAATTGTTATGGAGAAAAATATGCCTAGCAAAAAATCAAAACAAAGGCCAAGGAGAGGAATGGAAGAAATATCCAAGGTGCGGAAAAGAGAATATTTCCTGGTTGATAGACGGGAACCTACAACAATATTAATGATAAGAGGATCTAACAAAATGGGGAGGTTCACCGAGTTGATCCGATAGCAAAAAGATGAAAATTAATATTTTAGTAATTCTTTTTTTGCTCGATTAAAAAAAAAGCTTAATTACATTATCTTCAACGTTTTTACTAATTTCCAGACGAACCGCTTCTTGTATTTCAAGATATTTACATAGATAATAGGTGCACCACGATAACGTAGTACTTGTAGTATCATATCTAAACTATAGAAAAAGTTCAGTCTATTTTATAATTAAAAATAAAATAATACGTTTGCTATTAACAAAATATATAATAACCCAGCTGCCATAAATAAAACAGCATTTGCAATAATATTGTTAATTGAGAGCTTCTTCGTCACATTATTCTCTTCGTCTTCCGCATCAATCATGATTTGCAAAAAATCTGGTGGATGATACTGGACATAGAAACAATTTTAATTATTAACATTACTTTTACAATTTATAAGAATGAAAAACAATAAACATTACGTCGGATATTTTTCGAGAAACAACCATTTGTCGGCATGTATCAAAAATCATTTTAGCAGAAGGATAATTAATCATATATTTGATAGCATCCAAAATTCTTCTAAAGTACATAGGAATCGGTTCGAATTCAGGAAAGTAAACTGCATAGTTTAGTTAATATTAAATAATTTTCTCTCTTTGTAACATATTATATTTATAACAAATGCTTACTTGATAATATGGATGAGAAATCGACAATATCGGCTTCAAGTAATTTGTGTACAGATTGAATAAATTTATTCGTCTCCTCATTCTGTACATTGGTCTGAATTCCAAAGGCTGTTCTACAAGTTATATCAAAAGTTAATTTTTTGTAAAATTTATCGACATCAAATGCTTGCAGCTGTTCTCCGACGTTCTCCAGAAATATGTTTATTGGTTTAGACATAAGACTGCTTATCTAAAATATTTAAAATTGTTGATATATTTCTGCAATAACAAATTATACTTTTTTTTCACGAATAATGTCAAATATTTATAGTTAATTTTACTATTCTGGACACTAATCTAGTCTTATTATATAGCCTACCATTTTAAGTTTAGCGGAACTGAAACCTTTGCTCAATATACTTCTGGTACTTTTCCATTTATCATCTAATTGAAGTGAAATTGCTTTACAAATTAAATGATGAGGAATTCCTATATCTGGAAGTATCATCTGGAATGATTAATAATATAATTCAAATTTAAATGATAGAATATTACATATTAATGATTATTTTATATTTACATCTCTATTAGCAAAAGTTTTGAACTCCTTTATCTGTATAAGCTTTAGTAATTCCAAATCACGACAGACAATACAAGGTTTCCCACCGAGGAAGAAACTGCAAGAGTAATATTTTAAATTAAAACACACTTAATAATTAACGAATTTAAAGCATAAAGCAAATAAAAAATAAATGAATTTATTTAAATACAAACTTATCTAAAGATTTTATTTAAAAATTCTGACTTAATTATATTATTTTAACCAATAAATAATAACTTTGTAGAGACGGAACATCGTAAATTATATAGATTTGCTTTATAACTATAAATTTAATAATTTACCCAAAAATATTTCCATATTTTTCTATCCATTCATTAAGGCATTTGTCTCTCTGTAAATAAGACGAATTGCATAAGTATGATATAATAAATCGCCGATTTTAATAGTGTATGAAAAAATTGATTACCTTTTTGTGATATTCCATTAAATTTCCAGTTATAAAATGGGGTTTTGGTCCCGGAATCCCATATCTTTGAAACACGCTCATTTTTCTTTTTCTCCATCTTTAAGTACAAAACTATTTAATTTTTCAGAAATTTAATAAGGTATTAAACATCTTAAAGATTTCATTAATTAGAAAATAAGAATAACGATTAAGATGTCCTGTTGAGAATTTTTAAGAAAGATGAGGAATGCATAGGACAGGAGACTTCGATCAACTATATACGAGTTTCCGATGCAAATTGGAAGTCATGTTGTTTCAATTCAAATATTTTCCCCTGAAAGGAGTTAGGTAGATCACCGACGAGGCTGTATTGTTAACAAAAAAAGCATGATGTACAGGCTAAATCATAGAAACATTGTTTCTTATTCGTTTCAAAAAATATATTTTCCAACAAATTTTCTTACCGTAGTTAATGTTGTGATTTATTATAATTAAATGATTTTTCCAGAGTTAATTCTTACGTTTCTTAAATTTGACCTATATCATAGTTTTAGATCAAATTGTCTGAGACAAATTCAAAAAACACGCTTAAAACGGGCCTTCTGTAAAACCATCGAAACTATCTGAACTGATAGATTACTGTCAAAACGGAAAATTCTGTCCGGTACTTTTGCGCTTTTTATTAAGACAGATTTTTACTGAATTTACATAAGAAACAATAGGCTTTCTTTTATTCGTTCATACTTTTCTGAAGAATAAAATCTGCTGTAACAATGCTAAATTATTTTAGAAAAAAAACAAGGAAATCAGAGAATGAAAACACTGAATTTATATTCCATGAACACAATTCTTTTGACAAAATATGCATTAATGTTCTGAAGCTTTTATCTATTGGCTTTTATAAGAAATTGCTATCAACTCTGTAAAGGTAAATTATAAGAGCAATTATTTTATTGTGACATTGTCACAGTGCCGGGCTGCAATTCTAAGAGACATGTTTAAAAAGAACGGAGAAGAGAAAATATTATCAGTGACTAAACAAAATACCGAAATGCATTTCGTCGTGATGGTACGTTTTCGTATTTGTTTAAACTAATAAAACCTCCGAGAAAAAATAACCAAACTTCATTTAATAAACTGCGTAAAATATTTTAGTTCTTAGTATGCAATGTATATAAAAATTACAAAATTGCAGTTACGAAAATTAATAAATGCGATATTGTTATACTTCATGTAATTTGACATACAGTTGTCTTATATTAAATTTTTATTACTCCGATTATGAGAGATATACATAATTCGTTTATTAAATATTTCATTGTATTCATTAATTTTCAAAATAATGTTTAAATTAATAATACTTACCTTATCCAGAATGATACAAGACATACAAACGTAGCCAATAATAATATTACGAGAGACATACTGAACTATTCACATACGAAATCTTAACATGTCTATTAATATAAAGATACAATCATGGTAAAATAATACATTATATATCATTAAAATACTTTAACTAAATATAAATATAAGTGCATTGTCATTTATAAGTGCTATAACTTTTTTTACTTATATAAATATTACCTTAAAAGTATGTAATATCCAATTAAACATGTATAAATTGTTATAATTAAATTATAGACTAGTTCTCCGCAACCACTTGTTACTGTGGAATACCTAGATACTTTCCAGAATTCCATGACCCCTCACAAGTAAAAATATACAAAAAATGTAGTATAAAGTGCAGCACATACAATAAAATTGCTGATCTACTGCCTTATTACTTGTCATAACATAAAACTATTTGAAATTAGCTTATAATAGATTTTATTTCGAGTTTATTCCTTAACAACCCAGAAACCATTCTGGAGGAAGTATTACGCAGTTCTAGCGTGAAGAGCACATGATCGGGATATCGACTGCGTGCATGCGACAGACATTATTTATCAATTTTTGCGATGGTGAATACGCAATTCATGTGCACAGATTCTGAAATATGATTCTCTCTATTTAAAGAGGAGTTCGTGAGTAAACGCATGCACATATTCTGTGAAATATGACTACAAAGATATAAAAGTTTGAAACTTGTTCGAAGTCTCTGTCAAAAACGTCAGTGGCACAAACATTGTGCCACTATGTAATAGGCAAATCATTGTGTTGTGTTTTTTGTTTACGTGTTCAACATGTTTACGTGTCCATCATAAACTATGTGTTTCTTTTTTTTTTGCTGTTGGAGGCATTGTGCCGCAGCACACCTAGCATCATCTCGCGGCAATCTGGTTACGAAGCTCTGTTACAAACTATTTATAAATTATAAATAATAAACAATAATTGGGAAAAATTTAGCTAACTTTAATAACTTTCTTAGTGACTAACTAATAATATTACAAACTGCAAAATAACCGTAAGGAATTGAACTCCACTGAAAAATATTTATAAATTGAATGTAAAATTAAGTTTTAATAAATGATATAAAAGTGAAACAAATTCAATTAAGTATAACAGTGAAAATAAACTTTCAAGAAATATTTTTGTTGCATTACTAGTTATGACTAACTTTCATAATTTTTATAGCTTACTAGCTGGCCCGGCCACGCGTTGTTGTGGCTCAAAATGTATCTATTATAAATGTGTAACACTTCCCCGTGGGGGGAATTTCCAAAAAATCCAAGTTTCATGGTGGACTGCTGAACTCGAAAACCTTCGAAAAACAACACGACGACTCAGAAAAATGTACCAAAGGTGCAGAGACGATCAAATGCGCAGAATACGTAAAAATAATTATCTCACAAACCAATGGATGTACAAACAGGCCATTAAGAAAGAAAAAATAAACAGCTGGAAAGATTTTTGTACAGAAGCTTCTAAAAAGCCGTGGGGCTACATAACTAAAATGTGTACAAACAAACTAAGGCAAACTAAAATCATTAAAGCTCCCACGGGCACTGAAAATGAACCAAAGACATTAATTCAAACCTTGACCTCCCAGTTGGAGACGTATTGCCCGGGGGATGATCCAGAGAACGATACGAACTTGCAAAGGCATATCCGTACAGAAGCAGATCTAATAGATGGCACAGAAAATATGCCGCCGTTTTCTATAGGAGAAATAAGCCAAGCTTTTTGCAATTTAAAAAAGGGTAAGGCCCCTGGCCTAGATAACATCACAGCTGATATTGCGAAAAAATTATGGTTTCTTATACCACGGCACTTTGTTCGACTCTATAATACATGCATCCAACACGCAATCTTTCCATCTGCCTGGAAGATTGCGAGAGTCGTACCGGTACCAAAGTCGGGGTCCCCTGATGAAGCAAGGCCTATTTCATTGCTGTCAATGCTTGGCAAAATACTTGAAAGGTTAATCACAAATAGACTTTCCTGGTTTGTTGAAAGAAATAAATGCCTCAGTAACATCCAATTTGGTTTTCGACCACAAAGATCGGCGGAGGACGCAGTAGAGGATATGGTTAAAAAATTAAAATGTTTACTTGAGAATAATAAGTATGTCCTTGGAATTAGTTTAGACATAACCAAAGCTTTTGATAGCGCATGGTGGCCGCTCATCAAACTCCAACTGCGAAAGATTAAATGTCCACGCAATATCTTCCAACTTATTCAAGATTATCTACGAAATAGAGCGGCTGTTCTACAATATGGACAGCATTATGTAAGAAAATCAGTTTCCAAAGGATGCCCTCAGGGGTCAGTATGCGGACCCTTACTTTGGAACATAACCTTTGACTGCTTCCTTAGAGAAGACTTTGGACAGGACCACTCTACTGCTTATGCGGACGATGTCATGATGTTGATTGGTGGTCGCTCAAGAGCGGATTTAGAGAACAAAGGCAATCTTTTGATTCAAAATGTATACAACTGGGGGATAGAGCATAAACTCCATTTCAATCCCATCAAAACAAAGGGAATAGTTTTTAATAAACCAAGAGGCAGTAATCTATACCGGCGACCACCTCATCTCGTAATGAACGGAAATGTCATCAAAGTGGAAAAAACATTGAAATATCTGGGAGTATTTATAGATTTTCGACTAAGCTGGGACAAACACATCGAGTTTATTACAAACCGCACCGGTCTTATTTTTCAAGCTTTCGCACAGGTAGCGAGGAAAAATTGGGGCCTTTCCACAGACGCAATGGCCATTATTTATGATGCTATTTACATCCCCATCATCACATATGCATGTGGGACTTGGGGATGGGCTACTAGTAAAGTTCATACAAAACGAAAGTTAATATCGTCACAGAGACGTGCCCTACTCCTACTTACTAAAGCCTATCGCTCTGCGAATAATCAAAGCCTTCAAGTGATAGCTAGAAGGCCACCAATCGATATGTTTGTTATTCAGCGATGTAAATTACAGCAAGTTAAATGGGGAAATACGATTCAAACAACCTTCCGAAATATAACATATGATGAAGTCGAATGGGCATTTCCATTTTACGAAACAACTAACCCAGATATCTTAGTATATTGTGACGATAATAATGTTCAAAAAACCGACATTCAAATTTTTACCGATGGTTCAAGAATAAATGGTATGGTTGGATGCAGCTTTGTTGCGTATATTAATAATGATGAAATTTATAATCAGACAATTAGATTAGACACTTGCTGCACGGTTTTTCAAGCAGAAATGCTCGCTATTAAATTGGCAATAAATTGGACTAAGGATTCATATGACAATGCTTATATACATATATATACGGATTCCCTGTCAGCACTTAATATTATAAACAGTACTAAATTGCACCCAATTGCTGAGGAGATTAGACAATTAATACGCTTATCTAACTGTAATTATACTGTTACCTGGGTTAGAGCCCACCAGGGAACAACTGGAAATGAAAGAGCTGACACCTTGGCCAAGCAGGCTGCAGAGAATACCTCTTTGATAATAAACTATAATAAACTCAGTCAGCGTACCTTACGACGAATGTTATGGGAAGACACAATGTACAATTGGCAAGATAGATGGAACGAAAACAGAAGTCATATAACTTATGATTACATACCGGATATACAACAATTTTATAAATTAAAATGGTTTACCCCGAATTATTATACCACTCAATTCTTTACTGGCCATGGGAAGTTCGCCAGCTATCTGGCCAGATTCACTAATAGGACATCGAATGAATGCCCTACTTGCCATATCATAGATGGCTCGAAACACTACTTCTATAATTGTGTAATGACTGAGAGAGAAAGACAAGAACTAAGGGTACTGATGGAGGAGCTTGGTGTGAGATGGCCATGCAACTTATCAGATATTTGGATAAACAAAAATGTTTACAATGCTTTTATAAAACTTGCCAAACAAACTGTTAAAATTGCAAATCAACTCATATATAATTAGTATATCTTTAGTATAAAATAACTTGGTGTATCATTGCTTATATTCAATTCCATTTACATACTACATCCATTATTGATATTCTATACTCAATTTCTCTTTAATAAAAGTGTCTATACTTTGAGTGAAGCGATGACCAGGTGCTTTCTCCTAATCAACTAAACATTAACTATCTTAGTGATTGCCCTACGAAAGGAAGTACTGTATTAACTATATGTACTGACAGAATACATTTGTACTGGCGAGTTCTAACTACCAGCTTGTACCGCAGCCTGTTTTATTAATTTGAGTACTAACAGAGCACACACTAAGAACGGCAATCTGTGTACTGATAAAGCACACTCTAAGAAGTGTAATACTCACCAGCTAGAAATGTACTTTTAACAGCTTATGATGGAACAGAGAAATTACTATGTCAGTGTCAACCCTTACGGGTGAGATGCTTAACGAACAACCTACGTTATTAATAAAACGTTTCGATGGAGAAGTGCTCCTTTGATATTGAACTTATAGGTGTGGTGAACTACTGTAATCTTCAATGGTCTCGTCGGGAGCAAACCGACCGACCTTTTTTTTTTTTACAGTGGTGTTCATTAATTTCCTTCAACGCGCTTGGCAGGTTTAGTGAGATCAACATGTCTATAATATCTTTCAACGAATTCTAGACTTTTAGTTTAGCTTTCTTAATTTACCACTTAAGTGCCTCAACGTCCTCCAATGTGTCTTCAGTATGTTCATAAGTGTTTTAATGTGCTTCGTATGCATTAGTGTGCCTAATAGGCTTAGTGCTTAGTGTGTTTCAATGTTTAAATCAATTCAATGTGCTTGAGTGTGTCTCAACATATCATTGTGGTGTTTTCAATGGGTCAAGTGTGCTTCGAATAAGTTTCGGCAAGCTCCTAAATCTGTGCAATGGGTTTTCTCTGTGTGCCTCGATATCTTAGTGTTCAGCGTGTTTCAAGTAATCAACGTGCCCTGATGTATACGACGTGTTTTTAACTGTAGTACGAAATTTCAGTTTTTTGTGGAAACCAATGTGTTTATGTTTGCTTCAGTTGTGCATTGAGAGGTGCTGCTTTTAGGTCGTCCCTTAGTGCGTGAACTCTACATCGTCTGAGAGTTGCGCCTTGTTAAAGGCAAAGTGTCTTAAACTATAGACATACTGGATCACCTGTAGACCACTCATCAGGCATTCTCCATTTTGGATCTCTGCTTTTCCTACAGGCAAACATTTCGACATTTTAATTGCTGAATAAAACTATGACTACCACGGATGTGCCTACAGTTTTCAGCAACTATAATTACCTATAATAACTATAATCTTTTTTTTTTTTTTGTTTTGTTTTTTGTTTTTTGTTCATTTAATTTATTCATTTAAACACTATGAATTATTATTACAAATACTATATTGTTCTTACATATACATATGTACTTATTCTATTTATTCTTTAATTACTTTAACTGTACTAATGTATATATATATTTACTCAATGTTACTCTATTTAATATTTTACAAACCTCTCGGTAATGCATACGCGGGGCCGAGAAATGTACTTTTGTACCAAAATAAAGAATGTATGTATGTATGTATGTATGTATATTCTGTTGACGTCACCTATTAAAACGCAATTAAAAACGCAAAAAACCGCATGTAAAATAGTATAAATAGAAGCCGAGTTCTTCACGGTAAGCCTTAATCCTGTCCCTTTCCCCGCTGGGGAATATCGAAAAATCCCTTTTTAGTGTATATTCTGTTGACGTCACCTATTAAAACGCAATTAAAAACGCAAAAAACCGCATGTAAAATAGTATAAATAGAAGCAGAGTTCTTCACGGTAAGCCTTAATCCCGTCCATCTCCCCCCGTAGGGGGAATTTCGACATGTATATTATATAAAAACACGTGCATATTCAAATGCAACGTTGTGTCAAAATTTCAAAGGAATTGGTAGAAACAAACAAACGTTGTATTTTATTTATATAGATAGGTAGAAAATGATCTGCTTAGGTCCATTCTCACAGAAAAGCATAATGCCTCACAGAAAAGCAAACTTAGGTCGTCGGAAGTTAGCGCTATCTGTTGGACATAAAAGCCTTAATCCATATATAAATATATTTTTGAAAGGGGGGAAATGGTGATCTTCACATATGCCAGAAACCTTCGCGGGAATGTATTAAACAACTTCCCAAAGTTTCATGGCAATCAGATAAATGGTGTGGTAATGCATGAAGGACAAACACACACACACACACACACACACACACACACACAGACATACATTCGTTTTTATATATATAGATTTATCCTTATTTCAGATTCAGTAATTTTACTAGAATGAGATTGAATGGACTTAAACATATAGATTATACAGGATATCCCAAATTAAACTTGACATTTTCCAGTTGGCTGCAGCAAAAACTATTAATTAGAAAGTCATGAGAGTTTGGGAATGCGTTAATGAGATAATGGAAATTTTTTGTAGAGCAAAAAAAGTTATTTCAAAAAACCATGCCGGATTGCGTGCCCGCCAAGATCTCTCGATCTCCCCTTATATTTATTTCTGTGGAGTTGTGTGAAAGCTGTAATTTATGCAACTTCAGTCAGAGTAAATTGCAGAGTAAATGATAGCTATTTGTAAACTCCGTTGTCTCTATTCTGTATAATGGTGGTTTTTTCCTGAAAACACTTTATTGTATTGGAAATCTTTTCGATGATTACAGAAAAGTTCCTGAGTTCCTGGGTACCTGTGGTTTCTGAGTACGGCCAGATTCAAAACAAGATGGCGAGGAATTGCGTCCGAATATATCCGGACAAAGTGCCTACGAAAAATACTTGGGATCCCAATCCGGATTAGAACAAGAATCATCCAGAGCTGAGGGCATCGGGCAGTGCATACAAAATGCACACGGATTTAATCTGTGCACTTCGTGACTTCATGAACGGCGGAAGTAAAGACAAGACAAAGTTCCAACTTTGTAAAGTCGTTTTTATATTTATTAAATGTGAATAACGCCGGCTATGTTCTTGTATTTAATTTTTACTTAAAATGTGATATTTTAACTGTGGCAATAACACCAGAGGACGCTTTTTACCTGCTTTACGTTCTTTTACGGAGGCAGCAGCCTCAAAAGAAAGGTCGTCTCCAAGGGACTGTGAATCCTAAAGGACTGCTGATGGTGTGAACGGCGGAAGTAAAGACAAGACAAAGTTCCAACCTTGTAAAGTCGTTTTTATATTTATTCAGTGGAATGCTTTTTCCACTAACGTTTTTCCCCGACCACTTGTGGCATTTTTGTTTGATTTGTTTATATTAATAATTATATTACAAACAAATGTCAGGTCTCGAACTTAATTCTTTCCTAAAAGTTGTTTGAAAACCGATTTGTTCTAAAACCGGAACATATTTTTCCATAAACAACAATATAACTGGTATTAGTTAATAATACAGTAAACTCCCGATTATCCGGGCTAATGGTGTGGGAGAGGCACAGATAATCCGAACTATAATTATTTATTTCTAAAATACAACATAAAATAATTGTCTGCCTTAGAAATGTATAACATGTTTAATGCTCAATATTAAGAAAATCTGTGATTTTGGTTTGTTTGCAGGAATCTTTTAATGATTTTTTTAATATCAGTTTGAATTTTTCTAAGAGCTATTATGTCATTATACTCGAATTCCCATTGGTCGATGTATTCCAAGAAAGTGTCAACAGAATTCAGGGCCGTGTTATGACTAATGCGATTGATAATTTCTTCTTCTCTACTTTCAGCTTTATTCTCTTGCTCTTCTGGTTAAATGACATTGAAAATAATATCCGCGACACTCATTATTTGAAAACCTCCATCATATGAATCATGTTCTAACTACTCCTCAATATTTTCTCTATCAACATTTTCACAGCCATGTAAATTTCCACTTAGCTAACTTATTTCAGATACTGTTTCACTTGTCTCGGACTTGATAGAATCCAAAAAAATCACCTACATTTGGTAGAATTTTCCTTCACGATCGAACGAGTGTTATTGGCTTAATTTTGTTCCAACATTGAATTAAACCATGTACCGCATCCAGTATTGTCATTTTTTCCCAAAATTTAATCAAATCATTAACTTCATTACATTTTTTTAAAACTAAATTCATGCAAACCGGATAATCGGGAGTTTTCTGTATATTTTAATATTCTAATATAAATTATATTAATAAATTTTTGTCATTTAATTTAACTTAACCATATTTAAACACAAATTCTTGAATGCCTTTTATATAGAAACGACATTAATGATTCATGTAGTGACGCGACTAGATCTCGGCGTCACTGACTTGTGAATCGGTAGTCCTGTCGTTGTCTCATAAAACAATTCCCGGAAAACATTCCCTCCTTAACAGATCGATTTTACAATGACCTTACGCCGACTTTGTTTCTGGTAAAATAACAATTCACTTTCTCAGTTAATGAAATAATATTGTGCATTTCTTGTAATCATCAGACGACATACAGCATCGTAATAGTTTTAGCCAAACTCATCTTACGACATGAATAAAGAATTCCAATAGTTTTCAAAATAATTTAATAAATGATTCTTTAAATGGTAATGAAAAAGTCGAGAAAATTATTTTTCTCAACTTTTTGATTACCCTACATAATGATTTTATTGTCGATGTTTCTACCACGGAAATACTTTCACGTCTTATTTGGACCTCAATATTTCTGAGGAAAAGTTCCTTAATTTAATTATATCATTATCTATACAAATGATTAATATGGATCTGGAAATAATTTTAAAATAAATCATTTAACAGAGGTTGCTTAGCATGAAAAACAAAAAACCAGGAATACTAATAATCGAATGGATTGACTATGATAAAAAACATCTGTTACAAAAGTTACAACGAAGTCCGTGCGAGTAAAGTTTATTATTTGTAACGCATAAAAACGTATTATCGAAATAACGAAGACTTACCATAAATGGATCCTTTGGAAGAGATTTGTTCGTCTCATAAGAAAATCTTTAATCAAGTCACGAAATTGATGCTTTAAGCTATTGTATAAAACGAATGTAACAATGTTTGAACGATATATTGATTTTTTGTTGTACAATATCTACTGCGAATAAGAAAGAGTAATGTCTTATTACACAATCATTTATTTTTAATCTGTAAATTGATAAGTAGTACTTTTTAAAAACGGATAAAGAAGGAACTGAGTAAACAACTGAGTAAACAACTGACTAGACAACAATTCTGATAAAACTTTTGTGATTAATAATAGAAAAGTGAGATAGTTCCAAAGGACAGATTTCTTAATTTATTTTCGCAGTTTTTTTACAACTGTTAAAAGAAGAATATTTTAATGTTCTTTTTCGTTTTTCTGATTGTAATACACACAAAAGTTTTCATAAAATTCCAAATACAATACATAACATTTTATTAGGAAAATTGAATACAGAATATTAAAATTAATATATACATTAATTAATTCATTAAAAATGGCTGACGGTAATTTACATAGTAAAAATATTGAAGAATACAAATAAAAATGTTTTTTTTTTCATAATCCTTTTATGTAATTTGATTTGTCAATGGTGACTGTGAAAATACAAATTGTGAAGACGACGAATTTTTATTTGTATTTTTCGATATTCTTACTATTATATATATATACATTCTAATATATATTTCTACATCTTAATTTTGGAAAATTTGAACTTGATATTCGTTTTAGGATACATTAGAGTCAATTATCCGTGATTAAAGATTAAGGGGGTCGTACGTCATATCTCGAGTGGAGTCAGACTTAAAGAAAATTGTACTCGTTATTAGTATTTGCAATTTTCTTTATAAAATTTATCGTTATCTTTAGAGTTAATGTTTTTTCTATATTGTTATGATAATATAAAAAGATTTTAAAATGAAATCTCATAACAGATGGCGCCACTAAATGTTGCCGGGAAAGTTAATCAACTCGTTGCTAGATTTTTACATGAAGTCTTAATATATGTTGGAACATGTAAAATAAAAATCGATGATAAAATAGCAAAATTTACGTATAGTTTATACTTAAAAGTAAAATTTTCAATTAAACTACATACTTTCATAATAATTCTTCGATAACGAATAAATTGAATAATTTTCTAATCTAAAACATTTACTCGTATACTAAATATATTCTGATTTCTGAAGATTGTAATCTAACTTACACAATATCAATTTTTTAATTTTTAAGCAATCAAAAGAAAAAACATCGTATAAAATTTATCAAAAGTTTCACGAAGATATTGCAGTCGCCTTTACAATAACTCCATTTTTTGGACGGATTATAAAAAGCGAAAACTCTTCTTCAGCTTCCTATAACAAATTATTAATTTGTAACGTTTAAGAAAAATAACACTTCTCTCGTGTATTAAATTAAATACATTATTTAAACAAACATCTTTTTAAAAAAAATAAGGTTCTATTTACCAAACTTCCACAAGCTTCTAATTTGTAGCTCCTTATGAGATTAGCCAAAGTTAATTTCATAACTGTTTGCGCCATTCTCATCCCTATACATCCTCTTGGACCGGCTCCGAAAGGTTGATATATCGTTTGATCTATTTGTCCTGCCGTTTTACATGAAAATCTGAAAAGAGTCAATTCCAATAATAAATATTACATTCATAAAAATAAATTAGTTTACAACACATGTCAAATTGTCATTATTTCAAACCTGTCAGGGTCGAAATTTTCCGGATGTTTCCAATAATTGACGTCTTTATGCATGCTCGGTGCTGGGATCGTAACTGTAACTCCTTTTGGAATAGTTATATTCTTATAACGGAAATCTTCCGAACATATTCTATTGATTGCACTATTTATAAATAAATTTTTAATTAGTTGAAATAATTTAGACAAATATTTTGTTTAAAATTAAAATACACTTTCAGGCGGATAATATTTACATTGCCGAAACAGGACGAAGACGTAACGTTTCTGATATTATTTGATCCAAATACTTCAATTTTGATAAATCTGCATATTCAATTTGTTGCTGAAAATATGTACATATTTAATAATATTAATCGTAACTGACTTAGGTTTAAGTTTGTTGATATCAATTTACAGATTTTTGATGTCAAGAGTTTTATTTGGTTTCAAATTTTCAAAAGAGTCCTTTTTGTGTTTTATTTTAGATAATACATCTAAAATAAATCTCTAAAAGGCCTCTAAAAGGCTCCTCATCAAATATCAGCCTATATTTACATGCAGGAAATTATTGTTGGTTAACGCAGGGAAATAAAACAAAAAAATACATCATGATTTTACATTTTTTATTTACTAGAGATGATTCAAAATGAAAGCAAATGTTTATTATATTAAGAAGGCTCCAATTTGCAAAAAACAATTTAGATTTATAAATTTCTAAGATCATCCGTTCGTTTGTAAGTCCTTTCTTAATTAATTTCGAGTACAGAGTTAGATGAAACCCGAGACCAGATATAAAAAACTTTCGGGCAGGAACTATATACGCAATTCCGAATGCAGCCTAGAAGTTACATTATTTCAATTCAAAATTTGACGCTGAAAGGTGTTAGATAGATGACTGGAATGACTCTGTCGCTAACAGGAGAAATGTGATGTGTATACAAAGGCAAGACACTACTATTTTGAGGTTGGTAAAACATTTGTTAAACTAAATAAATTTTAAAAATATGCTCAAAAATTGCATCCCGACATTGTGACGAAGTCACAATAAATAATTGATCGTTCTGTTTATGTTTAATTTGTAATATCATTGTATGGGTTTGTAAATGGCCCCGGACATCTTTCAATTGATCATGCCTCATATTTATAGATATAAATACTTGTTAAACAAATATATTAATAAATTTTAATACACACATATAAATTGTAATTACATTGTTTTCTATGTTTTCGTTAATCTCCTGACGAATTTTTTCTTGTTTTTCAGGATGTTTAACCAAATAATGGGTGCACCAAGCTAACATGGTACTCGTAGTGTCATATCTAGACAACAACAAAAATAAAACTCAATCTACAATTTTGCATTAAATAACTCATACAATTTTATTGAAAATTATTAATAAAAAATTTATAATTACCCAGCTAGCATAAATAAAACAGCATTCGCGACAATATTATCTGTTGGAAGCTTCTTTACAACACCATCCGTTTCACCTTCGGCATCAATCATGATTTGCAAAAGATCTGGTGGATGATACTGAATAGAAAACAATTTTAGCTACCAGTATTAGTTTTATTATTCTCAATTTTTGTTACCTCACAAATTCATGTAAATTGCTGATTTGAAAACTTACACCAGATTTTTTTCTTGAAAGAACTATTTGTCGACACGTATCAAATGCCAACCTACTAGATGGATAATTAATTACATATCTGATTCTATCTAAAATCATTCTCAAGTATGTAGGAACCGGCTCCATTTCCGGAAAACAAACTAAGAAATTTTTCTTAATTAATTACGAAAAATTATTGAAATATTTAAGTTTTACTTACTGGATAATAAACTCAATAAATCGGCCGAATCAACTTCCAGTAGGCCGTAGATGGATTGAACAAATTTACTTGTCTCTTCGTTTTGCACATTTGTCTGAATTCCAAAAGCTGTTCTACCAATTATATCGAAGGTTAACTTTTTGTAATATTTAGCAATATCGAATGGTGATTTTTTCTGTTTGTTGATTTTCTCCAAAAATATATTTATAGGCTTAAACATAAGAGTGCTCATCTGAAAATATAGAAAGTTACAATATGTTTCTGAAAAAATAAATAATAATTTTATACTTATAACCATACATAATCATAAACGAAATAAGTTTTACTACCAGTCTTCTACATCACTAGAATTTTATAAATACGCTTATTGAAAAAAAGTTACACACTGAGATAGAATTGCCCAATTTCTGCAAAATTCAGTATGTAGTTGTTTCAGACAGGAATGTAAAGGTTTACAGTTGTGGTCCGATTGCACGCCAGGAAATGCTACAGAATGTCTTATAAATTTCAATATCCTATAAAATAACTTCGTAAGGGATCATTGAAATTAGAATTTTTAGTGTTCCTGCTGTTCGCAGGTCTTCGAAGTCAGCTAGCCGAACATATTAAGCAGAAATGAAAAAGGTCAGTCTGACCTAACTCTTGAGATGGTCGTCGAGCAATAAATACTTCGTGGCCCACAGATGGTGGCAAGGTTACGGACGCCCTAAATAAGTGTTTATCAACCTTTTTTATCTCACTGCACGCTTGAACCTATAATTAAATTTTTACAGCAAAAGTATACGCGAAAAAATCACGTAATTTAAAGTTTGTGAACATTCTGTCGTCGTATTAATTACCACTTAACCTAATTCTATTTGTCTACATTTTTTGTAAATTAAATAAATCAGTATTATCGTTCCTTAAAATAGCAGTAAGTTACAACAATAGTTATTTAAATTAATAAATTTCATTTACATAACATCTTTCGCGACAAATCCTGTCTATTTGGGCACTAATCACCACCATGTTAGAGTGAGAAGGACTGTTGATGAGCGCATCAATCCTGTGTTTACTATGAATGGCTCACTATCTACTGCTGGCTTGCTGGTCTGTCGAACCATCGCATCACTATTAGTCCAGACTGAACCTAACAGTAATGCGAGGGACATCGACAGCACAGTAGTATGCTCAGAAAACCCTGTACTCTCATATGTTTGCCTTACATGGCAAGACTACAGACAGCATTACTCCAGCAAGATACCGCTTGGCTTTACACAGCTAGTTTCCCAGAAATGTCTTGGTAATGCACACTTCCTTGGTTTTCAGGACTTCAGATTTGTGACATATTTAGATTTTGTGAGATCAAATGTAATGCCAACTTAGGTAATCTAGTGGTGTGAGGAGTCTAGACCGAAAGTAGTAATATCTACGGAAATATCGATTGTAGGTAACATACGGTGTTTATATGCTTCAGTTCCTATTTCCGATGATATTCCCCGCATGTATCTAGTGCGTAACAATTATGTCAATAAAAAAACGTCTTTATACCATCTTCAGTTTAGCGGTACTGAAACTTGTGCTCAATATATTTCTGCTAATTTTCCAATCTTCGTCATTTTGAAATATAAGTGATTTAAGCATCTGATTATTAGGAATTCCTCCATCTGGAAGTAAAAACTGAAATAATAGAAAATAAAATATCAATATGATGAATAAGTCTTCGTATTAATAATCATAAGAAATTACATCTCTATTCAAGAAACTTTTGAAGTCCTTTATTTGTATATGTTTTACTAATTCCAAATCTCGACAGATAACCCAAGGTTTTCCTCCGAAGAAGAAACTGAAAGTTATAAAATAATATTAATATTTTTTATTCTTCAGACCAGCTAAATAATACCTATATAAAAAATAAATACATAATTAGACTTACTAGAATATAAAGGATTATGAAGTGAAAATATATCTCTGATTCAAAAAGTTACTCACCTTGAAGAACATATCCTATCGCTATAACACTTTATAAGTGCAACTAAGATTAAAGTGTTTACGATTTTATAGTAACTACTATACTAATAAATAGTAACTATTACAACACTATTGAAGCTATCAATAGTGTATTTTTTGAAACTTTTAAACCATCATTGAGAGCTTTAATTTTTTGTTTATTATCCCCCTCTTTGCCGTCGTGCAAAGTTTCTTTAATCATATGTAGTTTTTGATTGTGGGTTTTATAGCTGCATATGTACAGTACATTACTCACCGACTATCTACTTTTCATTTTTTATATTATATCACTTAATTTAATGCAATAATTTCTATGGAACTGTATTTACACTATATACGGTATTCTATTTACATAATTGTCATATAAACTTTCGCTTGTATAATTTTTTGGAAGACAACACTGCTGTAATGAAGTAACTTCAATTTTGTAGCACAGTTTATGTCAAAAATTTAGATACCACAGAAAGTACGAAAGTTTTTACTAGTACTATATGTAATAGACATATTGTAAAAGTAATTCGCGATTATGCAAATGTTTCGCGAGAGTCGTGGGGGTGTTTACATATTTTCAATCACGAATAGGCAAAAGCGCAAATACCGAACACGAGAATTCGGAGTTACCTATATTAGATAAACTTTTCTTAAATTTTTAAGACATAAAGTCAGTAATTTATGCAGTCAGCATCATGTGGTAAATTGCCAACTTTATGATGGTCCACGCATTATTACTTGATCGCTTTGTTTCCCGTATAGAAAATATTCCTGGACAAACAATGAGCAAAAATGTTAATACTTTCTGTAATAGTTGCAGCGATATTCATTTTTGAATTATGATAGTCGAGTTCCGATAATTGTATCGCATAATAAATGAAAATAAAGTGATTAGCCCTAACAATACTAGTTGTAAAATGTTATAAGAAAACATTCGTCCGAATTTAATAAATCAATAACACCATCATTTGGATCATTAAAAACACAGGAGCTTTTATTTACAGGGTAACAGAAGAAAAGTGCATCCAACAGAAGAAAAGTTTGTTGACTTTAACTGTGGGGGTTTGTATCGACTCTAATGATAATCTTCCATTATATAAAGGATATTTCACTACCCTGACCTTGAAAGACATCACTTCCGTGTGAAATTACAAGCGGACATCAATTGGTGAAAGCAGAGAAAAGTGAAATTTGATGTTTGTTTTATAATTGTACTAGATCAAATTACAATAAATTAAATATAAAATATGCATTTTTGTAAACCTGCAAGTAGTTTACATCATTAGAAAGTAGACAAAATACCAAAATGAAAGATATAGTCGTAGTTTCTGATGTGAATCCAATAATTACACAATTTTGGAGTAAAAATTAGTGTCTGAGATGCCACGCAACTCATCTATAGCAATCGTCCTCAAGGGAAACGGTAGATGCAATGGGAAAATGCTTCATTGTGTGTCTCTGAAAGGTCGCAAACAGTAGTTATTGTTTGACAATAGTTCTTTGACAATATCACAATTCTGTCATCCAGTAATCCAAAGGGACCTCCCAGCGCCGTTATTGCAGATATGTGTGCTTTTCTAAATCCACTATCACAAATCTGACAAATTGCTACGAACTAGATGCTGGCTGATTTATTTATATCAGTTGATTCTCAAACTTTTTCGATCCACCGCCCCCTTTGTTCCATAAAGTTATACCCAACGCCCCCCGTGTGAGAAAGGATTGGAAATATCCTTAGGAAAACTTTTCTATGAATCTCACACTTTGTGCCCTTACCGTACATCGTTCTCGACATCTGGAAACCATTAAATGCAATGTTTCCTCTTATCCATTTGACAGAGGAAAGGGAACTTTTACCTTTGATCACAGTTCAGTACCCTGTTTCCAGCGCCCCCCTAGATTTACTCACCGCCCACAAAGGGGCGTTATCGCCCACTTTGAGAAACGGCTGATTTATATGATCATTTAGCTTTTAGCAGACAGACGACACTGATCCCTTCTCAAACTTCCTAATTTGATTGTATTGTATCAATTGTAATAGTCCAAACATTTACAGCGGTTAGCGAATACAACATTACCACAACAGCGGTCAGATTTGTAAATATGAGCGAGTGATACTGCTTGTTGTAAGCCTCGGGATGTACTTTTCCAATGCTCTCTGGATCATTCTGTGCGTTCATTCGTGCCGATTTTACAATTATTTGAGTGTCTGGCCGACAGATTTCCATATTGAGTAACATGATTTTCAAAGTATTGCCACAGGTTGCATGAATTGTTCCCGCATATTTCTAAATATTATTTTTAAACTTCTTATTTTTAAATTTATAAAATTGATTAAATTTAACATTAAGTAACTATTACCATAGTTACTTAATGTTAAATTTTAAATTTACTAATTGTTACTAAATTATTTACCAATGTTAAATAATAAAATAATTTTATTTAAATGTATAATAAATTTTCGGTACTTTCTGGTTAGCAAGACACCAGTCAAAATCCTACTACGCGTTCTAACCTAACCTAATCTATTCTAATGTTAAAAAAACAATTATTCCAAAAAATTATAAAATTTTTTTAAAATAAACGAGTTAAAATCACTTTTCTTTATCCGATTTCGAATGAATTAAGCCAAAGATGGACTCCTATTTAGAAAATTACCAAATATTTCTTACTTTATTAACCATATTATCCAAATGCATTTCACACGTTGTGCCTCCTCAGTGGATATCATGTTACACACGACCAGTACATTCATACTCTATCAAGCTATTCCAGCATTCATCGACACATACGCCGGTATTTAAATTAATAACATTTACATAACTCTTGATACAATAATGCTCGACAATGCTTCTCATTACAAGATTCTCTATTTTATACAGTATTTTAATGTTGTTTCTATCTATAATACAATGTTCTACACTGCAATGTTGATGCCACGGAGATTCAGTTCTATTTAGCCGGATTGCTGCCTCATGTTCTTTCAGCCGCTTCTCAAGTTGTCTTCCTGTTTCACCGATATAATATTTACTTGTTGCACATGTGCACATCAGTCTGTAGACAACGCCTGCCACCTCCAAAGGATTTTCGGATGTTTAACATTTCCTTTATTTACCAAATAAATGTCTTTACTCGATCTATTTCTTTGTTTTCCTACTAAGTTGACAAAATAAGTTTTAAAATTATTTTCATATTTTTCATAAAATTTTTTAATATATGGAATTTTAATATATAAATTAATAACTTTTTCTTTTTTTTTTTGCATTATATCTATTAATGGTATAACAATTATACCACCTACGTATTAGTTGTCGTGGGTAATCATTAAATAAATATTTTTTAAAAAATCTTGCAGTTTTCATTTCTATATGTTTCTGTAATGTTGGTCTACTAGAAATCTTTCTTAATTCCATTTAAAAAACGTTCTTTTTTATGCCTATTGGACAGTACGATTTATAATTAATTACCTTATTATTATTGCAATTTTTCTCATACTTAAGAAATAATAACGTTTCTTCCTCTGTTGTAATTGTAACGTTAAGGTAATTAATCTCATTATTTTTTTCTTCTTCACAGGTGAATTTAATATTTTCGTTTAAACTATTAGCATAAATCTCAATGTCTTTAGCCGCAGTGATATTGGAATCGTACAAAATCAATATATCATCTACGTACTGTACCTATCATAAAAAGCAATGCCCTGGGATAGGAAAATCTTTTGATCTAATGTTGTCATACAAATATACCTGCAATCTTCGCGCCTATTACGGACCTTATTGCTATCTTATCTTTTTGTCGGTAAAACTCTGTAGAGAATAAAAAAAATAACTATTTTTAAAGCAATTTGTATAAATTCTATGATATAGGTAGATAAATTATAATTACTTACACATTTCCACTTTATTGATGAATACATCGATTTTACATCCAGGCTTACAAGTTTAAAGGATTTCTTACTTTGACCATATAATAGGTACGAGATCAACTGATCTGTATTTTTTATGCATAATATTTATTTATTATTTGCTAACTTATTCTAATAAATTACGAAAATTTTCCTTTCTTCGTATGATTAATTTTTTGAGTTATTTTACATGTTACATTGTAATTCTGATACTTTATTAGAATAGGTTAGGTTAGGTTAAAATGTGCGTCCCGCCACCATGACGGTGAACTTAGGTAATGATTAACCCGCCATAGTTCTTAAAACTAAAAATTTTCGTAAATATATTGTTAGATAAAAAAAATTTTCTTTGTAATAATTCAATTTATGTTTACAATTAACTGTATGTAAAAAATGAAAGATAAAATTTCAAATTTGCAAAACTAGTAAAATTTTCACTGTCGTCCTGCTAACCAACAAGTACCAAATTTTTAATCCAATTTATATTATAAGTAATTAAGTACGATTGATACGTACGTGTACTAATAAACTTTATCATTGCTAATGAACATTGCATTGTCATTAATGATATTTACCCAACAACATTTCCATATTTTTCTATCCATTCATCGAAGCACTTGTTTCTCTAAAACAAGGTAAAGTTCATAAATACACAGTCTTAAATCTGAAATTTTAACAATACACTTACTTTTTCGTTATATTCCAATAAATTTCCCGTAAGGAAATTGGGTTTAGGTCCTGGAATTCCATATCGCTGAAATATACTCATTTTTCTTTTCCTCCAACTAGAAATATTGTAACGTTAAATATTTAATTTTTTTCTACACAGAAATGTTATAGTATTAACTTATTAAATTTTTATTGATTGTACAGTATAAGTAAATATCGTTGATTTCATAATATAAATATAAAAGTATTTTTTAAAATATACGTTATTCATTTTTAGAAATTAAAAAAATATATTTTTTTAAGAAAAATGAATCACATCATAAGTAAAATGTAAAATTTAATGTCAAATCAAAATATATGTAAGTTAATTCTCTATACCTCTATGTCCTTACTGTTTTGCATTTCTGTGTATATACTGTCTACTTAGACATTGTTTATTAATAGGACTTATAATACTGGTGTAGTTTCTGATTAGCAGAGGAGATGTTAGTTAATAGTCAAAAGAAAATATCAGGTATAAATAAAGATATTTTATTTTGACTTTTGACTAAGATCTCCTTTCTTTGCTAATCAGAAACTACACCAGTATAATAAGTCCTTTTAATAAACGAGATCTAAGTAAACAGTACAGTAGAGCGTCGTTTATCCGAATCAATCTGGGACTTGGGTTGTTCGGATAACCGATTGTGTACGAAAAAAATATATTAACCTATCCGATGTTGAAATTTTTCTCCGTTGCGTGTCGCTTCGTGTTGAATTTTCGTCGATTTTAAGCCTAACGAAAATTTTTATAATAATAATCGAGGCTATTGTATCGTTAAAAATTACTTTTTTATTTTGTACTGTACAAACAAAATAAGTATATTGAAAAATATAAAAACAAAAAAAATTATACTTTAGAAGTAATGTAATATCAAAAACGTTCGATTCAGCACGACACAGTTTGACTGGAAAGCTTTCGGTTAACCGGCTTTCGGATAAACGACGCTCTACTGTATATATAGCTATATCTAATAAGTTTGTTAAACATTTAATATTTTAAATATGAAAATATACAGTGATTTCAGACGTATTCGAAAAAATAATTTTTATTTTTATATTTTTAAGAATATGTATATACAACCATAGTCTATTAAGTTCCGAGATTGTCATATTAACAATATCTCGACTTAGGTAAACGTTGTATGGTTTACGCTGTTACTTTCGAGTAGGTCTAACTGGATATTTTACAAGTCATCTTCATTGACATTAGTTCGTTCAACATAAAAAAACGTGACATCGACCGCGGCAGAAAAAAACACGTGATAGCGACTTTTCCAATTCCAACCAATAATTAACATAACGGCCATAACATTCTATTTGATTCACTACTGGGTTTCATGTGACTTGATTGACGGTGCTGTTTCTTGCTCAAATTCTTTTATTTCTCCTCTTCTTATCTGAAAAAATCGAGTGGGAAGCCCAAGATAGCGTGTATGATAAAAAACACATTTTAAGTAAAATACAGTAATTTAATATGTATTTGTTATATCATAAAAATGTTAACATATATTCATCTAGAACAACATTAGTGTCTGAAAATGTGTGGAAAGGATAAATAGAATCTTTAGTTTTTATTTTTCTGGTGTCTAAAATTTTAGTGTAGAGAATAATTCGTTAATTATTCCCTTCGTGAGTGATATTAGGACGAGTTTATACGTCAGCAATAGCAGACGCACATTTTTTAATTAAAAGCGAACAGAGTTACTTAGTTCACATACTTCCAATTGATCAAATTCGGCAGATAGTACGATGCATCGACGGTATAAATGAAGTTTGATTTTGGGGAGAATATATAACAGGCAAAGAAAGGTTGAAAAGTATGTGATTGATTGATTGATTGGATAAAAATACTGAATAAGAAGTTGCTGGTGGTTTCGTACCTGACCAACTCTGACAACATGAAGTTTTCCGTGTGTCCTTCATGAGTCTAACCGCTATCTCCTAAACTCAAAGTCTGTGTACTGATTCAATGTCATAACGAGAGTGATGTCATCACATTTAGACTTTCATTCTTAGGATTGTCTTTTGGTTTCGCGTGAATGCAGAAGGTGTTGGAGAGTCATTAAGTTTCGCTTAAATTTGAAAAAGAAAGTATAAAGTATAAAAGTGCCAAGAAATTTGTTGAACTATTTTCTAAAGGAAACTACAATAAAGGTCTGAAATTTTCTGCCTTTAAATTTCTATACGATCCTGAATAAAATGAATAAAATCTTTATCAGGATACGGTTGCCATATACCGGTTTTTTGTAATTGTCCGGGATTTTTCCGACTGCCACCAAGCGATAATAAGATTTATTCTAAAAACTATTCTTAAAACGAAGTATGAAAAAATTACAAAATTCAAATTTGTCTAGGAATAGAATTCAGTTAAAAATTATTAATATAATACAACTCTAATAAGATTAATAACATACATCATAATGTAAGTTAAAGTTCATGAAATCCTTTGTTATAAGGGGTTTTTCAACTTTAACTATTGTTGTAAGGTTTCTTATTCGATTTAGTAAGATAAGGCTGCGCCCAAGTGTTGCGTTACCTTATCCCACTGAGCCAAACCATTGAAAAGTCGAATCTAGGAAAATTTAGTTGAAGTTAAAGAAAAGTCAGTTTCGACTTGAACCTTATGACTGTGAAGTTGTTGAACTTAAACGGAAGTACTTGATAATTAAATTATTTGTAAAATTCAGCTTGCTTTTTAGTTTTTCTTTCAATTAAAAAGTGTGTCTGTTGTTGCTCACGTATATATCGTCCTAATATCACTCACAAAGACAATAATTAAGGAATTATAATTTACTGTAAAAATTTAGACACCAAAATAATAAAAATTATGGATTCTATTTATCCTTTTCACCCGTTTTAGAGACTTATGTTGTTCTAAAATATAAATATATGTTATAATTTTTGATATAAAAAATGCGAATTAAATTACTGTATTTTATTTAAACTGTGCTTGTTATCATACATCCTGGACTTTCCAATCGATTTTGTCAAATAAAAGAGTAGGAATAAAAAGAATTTGAGCAAGAAACAGCATCGTCATTCAAGTCACGTGAAACCCAGTAGTGAATCAAGTAGAATGTTTTGGCCGCTATGCCAATTCTTAGCTGGAATTTGAAAGTGTCAGTAGTGCTTTTTCTGTGCGAGGTATGGACGTCCAAATTGACCAAGTGATTTAAAACTAAGTTCTGAGTGAAACTAGGCAAGACAGCTACAGAGATATTACAGTTTCTACTTGATACGGCGATTAAGATACTTATCGGGTACGATTTCGGTGGAAGATGGTAGAAGTTCAGCCTGATCTTCGAGTTCATGAAATGTAGACAACATCATCAGATACTAGATACTACTTATAAATAGTGTATGTGTAACCTTTCGTCCAGAGTTTCGCTAAATTGGATTGTAATCTGGCAGTTTGCCAATTTCTTACAAGAAACAATAAAGACGCTATTAAGATGTACTGTACGTTGCTTACGTATTAGACATGTGAAGAAATCCGGGAAAATCCATGCGGCCTGTCCATTCGTCAGGCACAAACCTACGAACAACTACTATAGTGTTCAATGTGCTGTTTATTCATTCAGACACTGGTTGCCCCGATACCGCGAAATATAGTGCTGAGAAACGCCATACTTCTTATTATGTATTACTAAAAGTACTAAAAGCACAGTAATTCTACATTGATAAAGATTACGGAATGCCACAAGAAAAAATTATCAAGTTGGAGTGCCAATAATTAATAGAAAGAGGTTAAAAAAGCACTGCTTTAATAGTATACATCGAGAGCCAAAACAGCCAACAGAACACGTGTTCTATTGAATTGACCACCTTAAATGTGGTAAACGAAGAAATTTTGTATCCAACTACTGAAGTTTGTGTTAGGAATGTATATGTTTCTCACTGTCTTGTCCCGTAGATACTGTGCAGTATCTGCTGGTAAATTTTATTTTATTTCATTACATTATTTTGTTTGTTATGTAGTATATAATTACTATACTCAGATCTGTATAATTTCATAGAGGTTTATTAAACTCGGCACTGACTATATTAAAACTTTATGTGGTCCTTCAGATAGGATCGAATTATTAAATTGAGAACGAAGATTCGCAAACTAAATAATAATAAATTATTTCTTTAACTAAATTATCTTTAATTATCTAAATAATTCTTTAACTGAAAGGATTATTATAAGTTTATTTAATTCTATACATAATTAAATACTTTACGATAATAAAAATTAATTGACCTAGGAAATCCTTTATTTTTAATTGTGTATGGAAGAAAACACAAATAAATAAAAAATGCTCACCTTATCCACAATGTGATAAAACAGACGAAAACGGCCAATAATAATATTATGGACATGTTAAATTCTTTAAGAATTTATATAATCGATATCAATTTTCACTTTTTATTCGATGGAGATCGAATTGGTGAACCTAAATGGACGAGGATGATACATATTTTAATATTTAAAGTTCATTGTAAAAATAATTACTTTATTTAAAACGTTAAATACGTTTAATTAATAATTAATTATTAGGCCTTTGTGTCCTCTATCGTAATTTAAATTTTATCTTGTATACTAGTACTTTTTTATCAATTAACAAGACTTATTATACTTGCAGATATACTTGCAGGTTGCAGATATTTAGTTTTGCAAATCAGAAATAATATGTTTTATTTAGTATATAAATAAAAAATATTATTTTTGATCTGTAAATATCTGCAACTATAATTCCAGTATAATAAATCTTGTTAATTGATAAAAAAGTACTAGTATACAAGATAAAATTAAAACGTTTAATTAATAACTTATAACCACATTAAATTATATTTTATATTAACGTTATTGTTGCATATTCTATAATACTACAGTTTGTAATTGAATACTTACAAATAAATATTATAAATAATGATATAATTATAAAGTTTATAAAAGAAATTTTAGGTTTAAATTTCTATGCATTTTAAACTTTTAATCCAAACAATAAACATTTAACTAAATCGATTGTCTTTTATGAAGAGATTGCTCGATGTATAAGTTTTCCCCAAACAGTGCCCTCAACCCAGTTATCGCTCGCCAACGCGAGAGCCAAATTAATTGGGGACGGTATTTTTCGCTGAAAGCGAAGGAAACCCGTAGGTCACGTGACTGTCGGTGACCAATCACGTACGAGTATCATGCTCTATCTAATGTAGATGTCGGCTTTACAAAACCATATGTTCATCGCTGTGTCATAATGTATGACATGACAAAACGTTATACAGAATGAGTACAAAAAAGATGGCAATATGTTTGTAAAACGAACCTATATCGGGAACATACCAATTCACCTATATATCGTATCGGATCTTGTCGTTTACATGTCTTACATGAATTTATGATTTAAATCAGTGGTTTTTAGTCGATATTCCTCAACAAACTGAAGCGCCATCGACTTCAGATAAATGCACCATATTTTTAAAAAATCTGGCAACGCATTTCTTAACTTTTCCCCACGACATTTGGTGACGTCATCTACTATAATTTATTTTATAAACTTTTTATATTTTTATTATTATAAAACGACAAATTGCTTAATTTTGAGAATAGGGATGGGTTTTATAAAAACTTGTAAATGCCAGTAACGAGTAAAATCGTCATTAAGTCTGACTCAACTCGAGATACACAGGACCCTCTATATCTCCTTATTACGTCGACTTTTACTCACCAAAATTTAATAGCATCAATCCCCAACAACCTACCAGCAAAATTGCAGACATTTTCGACATAAAGCAGAGGAGTTATTAAGCTTCAAACAGGATGAATAAAATATTGCCCTCCCCAAACATATTATCATCCATATATACAGAAATTATTTCTGGATTTTTTGCATTTTTCGACGTTTTAAGGTTTCCTAAGTCCAAAAATGTAAAAATCTTCGGGTTCATTTTTTTTACTGATCTCCAATGCTCTCACTTCCTTATGTATAACAGACGGGAAAGTAAAATATGAAGATTATCAACGGTACTTTTTGTTAATACACTTATCCTGTATGATAAGTTTTTCTTTTGTCAAGATGAAAAATTTAAGATATGCAATAATTGGATAGGGAAAGAAGCTTTGAACACATTAGAAAAATTTTGATTATTTAAATATTTGATATAATTACGTAAGATTTTCTTATATAATTAATTTTATTTATCTCCGTGATTTACATTTATCGCTTGTTTATTTGCAGTATTATTTTAATTTAGACTTTGAATTTTAGCTGCGGACAGTAATAATTGATAAATAATAATCTTATCTTTATTCGTAGATAACATTATATATAATATTCTTAATTATCAATATTAATTAAAAGTAACAGTAATCGAACAATCTGTTGTTTCTTAAACACAACCCTTATAAAAATCATATTAAAAATTCATTGCTTACATTGTCGTTGTATTCGACATATTCGAAAGGAATTTATATATATAACATTTTAAATAAATTTCGTACAAATAATTCCATACTATAACACGATTTAAGTAAAATATTCAAAATAAAAATTAGTCATTCAATAGAACCTTTAATAAATTATTTCTATCGAGTTAAAAACATTTTGTTTTACGTGAGTCATGACTTGTTGAAAGTCCTTTTAAAATAACATACTCTATAACACGCTTAATTGGCCAATTCACGTGTAATAATAATTATGTTACTTTATGTTTAAACTTCCTTGGGTTTTTTCTTATTTCTCGTTCTTTAGAGATGTAAGATGTCAAGTAACTTTGTTTAATTCTTCAAATGTGTATAGTTATAATTTGTTTTTATTTTAGATTAGTCTTAATTTGGAAGTACAGAAGTTTTTAAGCTTCAAATTGGATGAACAAAATCGTGTCTCCCACACATAAACATTCATAAACGTTAATGTCCCCAGTCAAAAGATGTCGAGAAGTTATTTTTTGACCGATTGCCATATTCTTCCTCTCTTATATCCAATAGCCAAAAACGTAATATTAAAAACTTTGCTAATTAATATTATAAGACTATTGTATTCTACACTTAAATCCAAAATTCAAATACATCTAATATTATACGTAACAATCTTTGATTGATTTATTTACGTTTTTTGATGTATTTCTCCCGATAATAATAAAATCTACAGTATTATAATAAATATTTACCTTTGGTCTGTAAATTGAGAGATGTTCGATTCATAAAATAAACGAAAAATAATCTGAGACGCAATAATATAGGCTTCTGATAAATGCCTGTGATTATAATAATTCCAGTAAACAGATATCGGAAAGATTTGGCATAATAATATAAACCTATATTATAATTATCTTTATTTAAAAGATAATTAAGAATAAAGAATAAAAAAATAATCATTTGTTTGATTATTATCGAGATATATTATCTTCTGAATAACGAGAATTAATTAAATAAGATCGAATACACCCAATTAAAATAGAAGAAATATCATACAGTTTTCGAAAGAGTAAAATTTCGTTCATTAATTAATTTTAAAGCATATTTCAATTTTATAAACGATTGCTTCGAAAGTAAGATACGTTGGAATGTGAGTTGTACTTGTATTTAATGCTTAATTAGCTCAACGGAAAATCGAATAAAATAACTGGTGCGCTGTTTATACTCGTTAGCCAATTGTTATTTTAATATACGTTATACACTTGATACACTTTATATGTTTCTATTTCTTTATGAAGGATTTCCACGTTATCTTTATCTATTTTACAACCGTTTAGAGTACAATGATCATGAAAAACGGAATTTATTCTATGATATTTTAAGTCAGCTATATGTTCTTTTAATCTGACTCCCAATTTTCTTTTTGTTTCTCCTATATAGTGCTTATTATTATTACAAGTGCAAGGGATCTTATATACTACGTTTTTAGTTTCAGTTATTGCTTGTTGTTTTTTCAATGGGTTGAGGTGTTTTAATCTGTTAGACAGTTTTTGGTATGACGGTGCAAGTTTAAAGTCCAGTATTTTGATTTCTTTGTTAATTTCTTCGTATAGGCCTTTGATATATGGGAAAGCAGTATACTTCATATTATTTGCTTGTTCATTGTTATGTGGTATTTTTGGAGTATTTAATTTAATTTCCCATTTATTTAATAGTCGTTGCGGGTAGCCCGCTAGAAGAAATTTCTTTTTTAATTCAGCTATGTCCTTATGTATATATATCTTTTGACTTGTTCTATGTTTAATCTTAGAATATTCCATTTTAAATGTATTATATTTGATATGCAGTGGTATATTAGATTGATATCTTATTGTTATGTTTCCCGAACTTGGCTTCTTGAATGTTCGAAATTCTAAACTCTGTTTTAATCTTTTTATTGTGATATCCAAATAGTTAATTTCTTGACTGGTTTCTTCTTCTACTTCTACTTTGAATTTTATTGCTTCGTGTATGTTATTGATTTGTTTTTTAATTCCTTCTATTGCGATTTCTGCTTTATTATATATTAATAGAATATCATCAACGTATCTTTTATAGAATTTTACACCTCGTATGCTGCTAATTTTGTTATCTACATCTATCATGATTAGTTCCGCTAATTTTGGTCCTATTACTGATCCCATGCTTATTCCATCCGTCTGTGTATAGTAATCTCCATCAAATTCAAAGTAGTTGCTTCTATATGTAAATTCTATTAAATTTATAATTTCATTATTAACTTCCAGATTTTTTAGTTTATCTTCTATTAAGTCCCATGTTATTGACGGATACATGTCTACCACGTCGAGGCTAGCTATCCTAGAGTCTTCTTCAATACTGATTTGGTTTAGTTCTTCTATAAGTTCATCTGTATTTTTAATTGCGAATTGTGAGTTTTGATATTGCTTAAGCTGCTGTTTTAGAAATTTCTCTAAATTGTATAACATGGAATACTTAAAGTCTACGATTGGACGAACCTTTTCTCCTATTTTGTGGGTTTTTAGTTGTATGTTTAGTTTTGGTGTACGTTCATTTCCTTCATTCAGAATAAACCACTTTTCGGTTTTGTTGATTTCATGTAGTTGCTCTAATTTTGTAATTCGTCTTTTAAGTTCTAAATATATAACTTCAATAGGGTTTATAGGAAGTTTTCTAAATTTGGTATTATTCGTTATTTCTTGTTTCTTATTTTTAACCCATTCTTGGGTAGCTATTACAATTTGTTTTGATTTATCAGCCTTTATGATCTCTATTTTATTTTCTTGTAAAAAATTATGTAATGCTTTGATTTGATTTATATACTGGAAGTAGTTCTTGTCTTTAATTATTGATTTTTTTCCCTCTTTAGTTACATATTTTTTAATTCTATTACTCAATTTCATTTTCATAATACTTGAATCTGCTTCTGGGAGATTATTACATAATTTGTCTAAATTTGGTATTATTTCTAAAATATCCCATTTATTCGGACCATTAAAGTCTAGACCTTTATATAATATTTCTTTGATGTTTGCTGGGATGTCGATTTTTGTTTTATTTAGAATAAGATTCTCTTTCCATGTGTTTATTTCGTCTATGGTTGGGTATTGGAATTTCTTAACTAATCTTTTATATTTGTTTTCTTCATATCTTCTGGTTATGTTCTATTCGCTCGCTGGTGATTTCTAAATGCCCCGATTCTTTCTTTACGTTAATTTTTTGTAAGGTTCTTTTTAATCTTCTAATCTTAATGTATTTATATTGTATTGCTGCTCTTAAAATTTTAAAATTGATATAATTTCTAGTTCTTGTTGGTATTGCATCAGCAATTGATTTAGGCAAGGATAATGTCTTGAGAAGTTTTCTTTCAGTGAGATGTGTTTTAAGATATTTTAAGTCTATAAAAGTTCTATCGATCTCACCTTGTACTTTGGTCCTGTATCTGTTGTATATATGCTGACTGTTTTGCATCTTCTTCTGATGAATTATGCCGTTTCTGTTTTCTTAATTCTTATTGTAGTATTTATGAAACCGTGCCGGTGCTTATTCTGCAACTTGAACACTAACTATATGGTGTATATACTCGGACACATGGCAAACTTCATCACTAATTTTTCTTCAGTTGATACGTATACTAGGTTTTGTACACGTTTCGGGCTGTCGATGCCCCTCTTCAGCCAACTTCAGACCAATTGTGATCTGAAGTTGGCTGAAGAGGGGCGATCGACAGCCCGAAACGTGTACAAAACCTAGTATACGTATCAACTGAAGAAAAATTAGTGATGAAGTTTGCCATGTGTCCGAGTATATACACCATATAGTTAGTGTTCAAGTTGCAGAATAAGCACCGGCACGGTTTCATAAATACTACAATCTAATCTGTAATTGGTCAAAAATATCAAAGTAAACTCTGATAGAGAGTTCCTCTATATCAACTATAAACTGTATATCCTATCAAGATATACAGTTTATGGTTGCAGGTATACAGGATATATATACAGAGCTCTCTTACGGAATATCAATTTAACAGGGCTTAGAATACGTACGGTCACAAAACGATACATCAATACACGCATAAAAGAGCATCAAATTTCTGTAAATGGGGGCCTGAACATCACTGCCTTGGCTGTCTATGTTAGTCACCCTGAAATCGCGGTACATTTTAATAGTATCCGAATTCCAGACTGCACACACAACAGAACTCAAATCAGATATTTGGAGTTGTTACAAATATGTAAAGCCGCTACGAAAAAAGCAGCCATTAATTTCAACAATGCGGATTCTTTTCCATTTGGGGCCGTCCATAAATTATGTAAGGTAGTATAAGGTGGGTTAGGTCAAGGATTTCTTACGATTTCTTACTCAGGGGTAGGGGGTAATAGATCTCGTCTTACGTAATATTCTTATATTTATATTTTGATTTCGTTGAGTGGTGGAGTTTTGAATTTGGCTTTAATTGGGCGGTTTCTGTTAAGAACGCTCGTTGTACTAACGCCATCTCATTTGACGTGATAGAATAATAAACGTAAAAATGCAAAAAATAAACTTAGATGGTGTTTACCAAAGATTCTTCAAGTCATAAAAAAGCACATGTCGACAAGAAAAGTGATAATGTTCAAATCTTGTATGGACCGAAGCAAAAGGTCGATACGGCACTGATACGAAAGGGTTCTCTACTATTATACAACAACGTATAAACCATTACACTCAAGATAAAAAAAGAAAAGTTGGCTTATTGTCGTATTTTAGTAAGGTACGTTGTATATTAAGTTGCTTGTTAAACTTTTTTGCTTTCTTATCAATAAAGTGTTATGGACTTGATATATCATTATTATTATTATTTTATGAAAAAGAATTATTATAACCTAGACAATCAAAAGAGTCTGAAATCGTTGAAAAAACAATAACTAATTTGGTCCCTAACCAAGATGATAAGGCACAGGTGGCTATCGGTCTAAAAGCGACGCAGAAACAATCGCCTATCCCAGGGGTGGCGAACCTATGGCACGAGTGCCAAAAGTACACGTAAGAGAAATCATCTGGCACGTAATGTATTATATGATTTCTGTCTTTTTCAATCATTCTTTCTGTTTATTACCTGATCATTTTTTTTCAATCAGATTTTTTACATTTATTCGAATTAAAGCGTATTCGTTTAATTTCTTTAAATATCATTATTCGAAATCTAAGACATTGGCACACATTAACATCTTTAAAACTAAGTATGCTTACAATATGGCACGCGGACTCAAAAAGGTTCGCCATCCCTGGCCTATCTTAATGCACCTAGAGTACAGAGTAAAGCTTCCCGATCACGATTTTATTGTATCGGAAAGACACAAACTGATCCCATCAGTTTATGCAGGTATAGTGATTAATAGACCGCAAGGACTGCGAGATCCTGAAGCAGTGAGTTACTCAAGGGCCAACTTATTTTGCCATAAGAAGTGGAAAACACGATATATCGACTGCTACTGTACGACAAATATTATCGCCAAAAGGATAGTATTTCGATAGGTTCCGTCATTGGCCCAAAATTAGCAGAGATTTTTATGATAGACATGGACATGGCCGTATCAAGAATTATAGGAATAAAATTTCTGGCAAGGTACGTGGATGATATAATACTCATATATAATAGTAAAATAACGTCACCCGACCAAATACTGGAACAGGCAAATAATCTTAATTCAGATATTACATTTATCTATGAGATTGAAAAATATAAACAAATCAATTATTTTGATATAACAATTAAACGCTTTAATAACCACCTAGAATATTGTAAGTATGAAAAACCATGTAACGCCAAAAAAGTTATAAATTTTAAATCATATTGTCCGGTAAGCCAAAAGCGGAATATATACAGTAGAGCATCGATTATCCGACTTAATTGGGGACTGGGGTTGGTCGGATAACTGAAAAAGTCGGATAACCAAAAAGTATGAAAAAATACATTATTAGTAGTGTATTAGGCCTGGTTTAAATACTAGCCTCCCTTTCATGGTCGAGCCAGTGCTGCCAGATAAAAATGCAAAAATTTAACAAAAATAATATTAAAGTAGCCAAGACATAACCAAATATTGTAGCGCCACATCACTAGCGAACATTTGAATTTGCCGACTAGAACGCGGTCGGTTAGCCGATAAGTCGGTTAATCGGGGTCGGATAATCGATGCTCTACTGTATATCATAGAAATAAGTAAGATCTATTCCAGAACGACAAAATTTAATGTAAGAGAAAAAGAAATGAAAACAGTAAATAAAAAGTATTTACTGAATGAATATCCAAGAAAATTGTTAAAAAAGTGGTACGAGGACTTTGTTTTGCATAGATTTCAAGTTAAGAAAAAACAAGAAGTAAAAAAGTACGTATCATTTCCGTATATGAAAGGAATATATGAAAAATATCAAAAAGTTTTTTTATAAAAATTTAATAAAATTGGCTCCCACCCACAAAAATAGGTTGTCGGAATTGATGAAAATAGACAGTATTGATAAAAAGGATCCGTTGGAAGAAGAAGGAGTGGTGGACTCCGTCTCCGCTCAAACTGGCGGAGACCAGACCCTAAACACCGGAGTTCGATCGGAGGTTCGAACCTCACTCGGACGAGTTGGCAGCAGGAGTTTTTTCCGGGTTTTCCTCCTTGCATATGACGCCTGAATAGGGGCCAGCTACCCCCCAAGTCCTCCCGGAAGGCACTTCTATCTCCCTTTCTCGCGGGGGCCGTCTCATATAAGGCCGACTTTGGTCGCGTCCGTGACCTCTCACCTGTCTTCTCGGATTGGCTGTCTTCTATAAGGCCGACTCTTCCCATTCTGTTCTCTTCCGGCGTAAAGGCCTGAGCTGCCATAAACGCCTCTCGCATACAAGCAACACAAGAAGGAGTAGTGTATAAACTGCAATGCACGTGTAGAAATCCAAGTTTCTACGTGGGAGAAACAAAAAGAAAGTTGAAAGTTCGACTATCCGAACATCTTGCTGCAATAAGACTCAAAGTTAATACTTCACCGGTATTCTTGCATTGTAACGCTCATAATTGTAATATTGATATTAATAATGTTAAAATTGTATATAAAGAAACAAACTGTGTAAAAAGAAAACTTAAAGAATACTTTACAATCGTTATGCAAAATAATACTGTTGATTTGAATAATGGCGTGTTGCCAGCGGAATGCTGGGTAAAGACTGTGACCGTTTGGGGCATAAACATCGATAAATATCACACATAGCGAATCAGAGTTTCATCTACGACACGTGATCTGTATTCTGTTAATCATACAAGTGTCATATATGAAATTCTGATTGGCTATGTGTGATATTTATCGATGCTTACTGCACTGTGCCGGCACGTCGCTGTTGTGTGTAAATCGACCCTAAGATTTAAAAAGTTCTAACTCCATTGTTTTTAATAATTTCTTTTTTCAATATTTCATATATTATAAAATTTCAGATTGTGGGTTTTTAATTAATTAAATTTTATCAGAAATATCTAATATTACCGTCATAATGCATTTTATTTTTTCATTAGAAAAATCTGTCAGGTCTTTAGCAAACGATGATGGAAGCGGAGAATAACACGAATGGGAAAATGCGAAAACTCGCAGCTGACCAAGTTGTTGCTAATGCTGTATTTTTCTTTATAATCGGGTAAATTATATTTAAATTTAATAGTAATTAAATTAATTATTTATATAAAATTCGTTTCATTTTTAATTTGAATAGTTTTGACACAAGTCTCACTTTAAGTTGGTGTTCGTATTACTTGGCAATAAATAACGATATACAAGAAAATGTTCGCCGAGAAATTAACGAAAACATCAAAAGAAATGTATTATATAATTATATATAACTAACTTTAACATTTAAAAAAACTATATTAACCTGGTATTTAGATAATTCGTATCACTGATCTTTATGGCTTCGATATTGATATTTTCATGCCAAAAAATGTGTGGTATAATAATCAAAACTACTATTTCAGGAAGAAATCCAATACTCAGACTTAGATAAACTTCAATATATGGAACAAGTGATGTTAAAAACACTTAGAATGGCTTCAGGCCATTCTCAGTTTTGTAAGTAATTTACACGTGTTTTTATATAAATTCTACAATATCGATTGTAAAATTTTTCGAAACTTTCAAGTCTCATTAACAGAATAACTACGGAAGAGATCAAGTATAAAGACTTAACTATTCCTAAAAACGTTCCAATTTTGGCTCCTGTTCCTAGCCTTAATATGGATCCTAAATATTGGCACGAACCTACAAACTTTGATCCTGAAAGGTCTCAATTATCTTAACATTTTACGAAAGAAGACGAAAAATATCGTCATTTGTGAAATAATTACTCAAACATTTTCATTTAATATCCATATGTTTACTTTCTCTGTTTACAGATTTTCATTCGAAAATCGCAAGAATATTGATCCTATCGTTTATCAACCGTTTGGCGCTGGACCCAGATTCTGTTTAGGAAAGAGAATGGCAGAGACAATGATTAAGTTGACGCTTGCTAATTTGATTAGATCCTTCAAGTTGGAATACTGTGGTAAAAATGTGGGTATATAGGCCTATATTTATGTTCATCTGGTAATAAATATTCAAATGTAAACAATTATTTTTACGTTTTTTCAGAACATTGAAATAGAAAATTCTTTGATTCTACCTCATCCTAAAAATGGAATCATTATCAAAGCAATTCTTTTACGTTTTTAATTTCACGTAATTTGAATATTTGAAGTATTTACCAATATATCAATAAAACGTAGAATGTTAAAGTGAAGCCTACTGCTTAACACACTTTGATGGACTTGTAATATGATTTAGTATATTTGAACAGAACCGTAAACTAATGGTTACATACCGAAAGAAGAAAACTTTATCTGGAATAAAACAATTTACTAAACTTTTTATATAATTATAATGATACCATAAATCTATTAAAATTAATTAATTATATCTTGCTACACTCAAAATAAATAATCCATCTTTAATCGGAAACCCTTTACTTTAACATCATATAGAAAATTTAATAAACTAGTTTTACGTGTAATTAAAATCAAAAAAAATAATTCCGTTATATTAAAAAATAAGCATTTTTATAAAAATTTATATTTTTAAATATTAAAAATGATGAAAAGCAGTGTTTAGAATACGTTCCTACATGCTGTAAAATGTATTGCTGTAATACACATTTTCACCTTAAATTATTATACCAGTTATATTTGTGGGGATATTCAATAATAGTAGTGCAAAATTCTAAAATATACGCTTTCGAGTGAATATTTTATCACCAGTAATAAATAGTTTTTATCCTTAAATTTCTATTCTAGAGAAAAAACACGGATGAGTGATTTTCTTGTGTGTTTTTGGTTCGAAATATCTTATAAGTATTCAAATTGTTTTATTTGTTACGTTATCAGCTGCTCGTCGATCAGGATACTGAATTCATTATTATTTTAAAATAGAAGCTCGTTGTTGTTTGTAATTCGTAGCTATAACATTTGTAACAATGACTTCTTAACTTTCCTAATTTTTAGCAACTTTTAAGTCTGGTAAAACTGATGCCAGAAAGTTTTTGCAAAATGTTTAAGCAAAAAGCCATATAATTTTATCACGATTTTATTAGCAGATTTGATAAAAAATATTAATTATGAACTTACAAATTCTGATGTATTAGTTGACATAAACAAAACGTAAATACGTCGTCTCTGTTTTGAGAGTTCTGCAAGTCTTTTCATTATCGAAATTTCAGTTATAAATTCTTTTTAACACAAAAAACATTGGCCCTTGAATTCATTGTTTAACAAAATTTTATATCCAGGAACGAGATAACCAGTCGTCTATATTGTATTTTCCGTGCAACTACATACATTTTTCGAATGAATCTGAATTTTAGGTCTTTTTCTTGGCGTGGAGCTAGGTAACCTCCTTCGTTATCATTTAAATGTGATACTTTATAGCCGAATTACTCTCTGTGAATCTACTCCAAAAGCTAAAACTGTTCCATCCATATGCATGTTAAGGGAAATTACTGCTCCCCCAGTTTATACTACACTATTAATTCTCGAATTATTAAGTTTTACATAAAATATATATTTATAGCTAGATGAGCCTACTTCAGAATTTCTTTCAAATTATCGTACATTCACGTACAGTAATAATAAAGTTTCTACTGTATACTGTATGTACTGTACTGTACATTAAACAAAAGTATCGTAAATATAGAGTTATTACCGTACGTCTGGCAAACTTGTTATAGTAATTTCCATTGTATCTAATTCGACTGATGTTAAGTCTATGAATTCGCAACTTTTTTCATCGATTAATAATTTTAATTCCGGCAATTCGTCTCTATTTTAACTATAATACGCTCTTCCGTTCGTATTAATCCTCTTTCCACAAACACGCAAACCGGGTATCATCTAGGAAGTAAAAGGACAAAGTTCGTCCTGATTTTTCTGATAATTTGGATTCTCTGGGAAGGCACAATTTGCTTTCACATCGCCATTCGGACAGGAGAAATAAATGTAAATCTCGATATTAATGATAGCTTTAAACACAAGGATAGTAATGTTTTAGAGTCTAAAACATTACTATCTAATGTCACTCTATAACTAATTTTAAGGCTTGGTAACTAAGGAAATTAAGCCAGTATACGTCTCTGGGGGGTCGGCCACAAATCAGGGCATTCGAAAACTCCAGTTGAATTTTTCGGAGAATTGTCTGTCCCGAATATCCATAAATATCACGCTCTACCCCTCACCATCTGACCTCTCCCTGTTGTGGGCTTGCCAAAACTGTGAAGGATGTGATTTTTAAAAAGCTCTCTTAATATCCACGGAGAAGAAATAATATTAAAACAATCAATTGTAATACTGAAAATTTTTCGTTAACGATATTTTTTTTTTTTTAATTTAATCAGGTCTTCGTATGTTTAAATTGTAAATTAAATCAAGTTAAATATTCGAAAAAAATGAATTATGTAGTATTAAGAAACAGGGTAAATTGTCCATGTGTATCTTCTTCCCGAATTATTAATAATAAAACACGTCATTATGGAAAAAAATCTACCTTTTACAGAAAAGGTTGAGTTAAAATTTGTCACTCTACAATTCCAATTTAATAATTTCTGAATATCAATATTGTGAATGAATTATTTTTTATTCTGTATGGCTAAACAAAAATCAACGCTAAACTATATTCGCAAAATTGTTTGTAAGGGTCAAGCATTAATTACCTGTACAGTTTAAGGGAAGGAGGGGTTGGAGAAAATGGTAGACGATAGGGGAGAGAAGCAACCTGTGCATTAGTGGCATATGAATTTGTTCTTATAAGCCCACTTATTACTCATCTAAATAAACTGTCAGTTTAAAAATACTTGCAGAACTTTGTAAATTATTTTTTCAATGTCAAGAAGTCCATGACTATTGTGCGCACAATTAAAGTAGAGGAGGTTTGTCAAAACTGCACCATTATACACAACAGAGAGAGAGGGGGTCAAAAGTGGCTCAAAATTTGTACATGTAATTAATGGATAATTTCATAAGCAACAACGAAATGTATATTTGTATATTTTATTTATCAAAATATATAATCCATGTCGTTTACAATATAAAATAAAAAATAAAAAATTGAATATCATTAGATTTTTACTCTTTAAGTGAGACAGCTTCAGATTCGATTTTCCAAATCAAATCGTAGCTCTTCACTACGCTCCCTCTGAAAAAAAAAATATAACAACATTAACAATTATACTTCTAAAATTAAACTCGTGTAATTCTTCTATATAATTAATTTAATTCGTTAAAAATCCGATACATACTGATATTCTCTTTAGTAACTCGAAAAATTTGTTAAGAATTATTTTATTAATGCCGTAAATATATTTATGATATTGACTATCTCATTTATATAGATTAATGTACATATAATATAATACCAAACAATTAATAGCTTACTTGAAAACAACTTTAAGACCATCTTTACTACAACCGTCAGGATAATTCCATTGTAAATTGTAATCCTTCTTTAATTCCCGATCTGTATGGGTTGCGGTATCCTACAGATAATATACGATAAATTAATATTGTGAACTCGAATATCATTATGAATATGAAAAAATAGCAAATACTAACTCCCTCTTCACCACAGTTTATGGTTTGCAAACCGGAAGCATCTGAAAATTTTCCAGGTAAAGGTTTTCCATCTTCGTCAAATGGTCTCAGTATAAATCCTCTAAATTCATCTCCACTAAGAGTAACTAGAAATTAATACAGGAAATAAAATGTTGTGTAAATATCATAAGTTATTATCTAATTTTTAAAAGTTTTTAAGCTTCTTTAACGACAACATTAATTCGAACTGGTTCTCTATAACTTGTTTTGTTTTGTAATTATTCTTTATCATAAATAACAGGAAGTTAAATTTTATTTTATTTCATTAGATACAGCTATTTATTTTAATTATTTTCGTATGTTTTCAATCCTTTTAATTAGATGACTCGATAAAAAAAAAGTGCAACGTGTAATGTCTATTCTTTATAGAAGACAAGACTTTCTATATGATAATAAATAATATTGAATGAAACTGAATATTTTTTTCTCATAATAAAGTTTTAAAATATTTTATAATCGTTGTTGTATTATTTCAAAATGGATAGAATTCAGATGACAATCAATAGAAAACTTGCATTGTCGGTTAGTAAAACCGTACTTAAAATACTTACCCTCAATTAAATCGCACTTCAATACTTTAGCTTCAAGCTTGAATGGAGAAGGGCTAGTTTGAGGTTCGATAATTTCCGAACTTGGACTCCCATCTGGTCCTCTCTTTGGATGTTTTGGCAGTAATTCGCTGCAAGAATCGGTAGGTGCCCCAGTTGGGAAAGAATAGCAACCAGTTGCCAGGAGTAATAAAGTTAGGAAAATCATCTTAATCTTTTCTTGGTAGAATTTATCTCTGAATTATAAAGATTTAAATAATTAAAATTTCACAACATTCTGCAATTCTTCGAAATTATTAACGATAATTGTTTTAGGAAAAGATATAAAAAGTTCAAGGATAACTAGTTTACTTACAGTCAAAACTAATTCTTCATGAAATTCAAGGGCTTTAAAATTACTTGTTTACAGACAAACTATTTATAAAATAAATTTTCTAAAATTTATTCTATAGAAGAATATATATTTAAATGTAAAATGAGTTTTTAAAACGTCTAAAATATACAATCACGCTAAAAATAAATGTGAAAATTTTAATTTAAAGACGAATATATACGATATTTTTTATTGATAAAAATGTTATTTATGTCGAAATTACAAAAAAAAATCGTTGATAATTTTAAAGAAAATTTAGTTTCAACGCATAATTTAACATAGTTTTTACAGACGAGTCAGACAAAATAAAAATTTCCTCATCCGAAACAACCGGATTCGAAGGTAGATATGAAACTCGTTTGTCTGTCCTCACCAGTACCAACAGACACTAAGGTCAATAACATGTTACATCCTATCTTTCTCAGAATTTCTACATCAGTATTTTACTATTTCTCGATACTTTAAAATGCGTTTTAAAAGTAAAAACTTTAAGAACATTTCCCTTTTACGATTTTAAGTTATTTATTTGCATTATGAAATTTTGTTAGTATATAAAATGAATCATCAGTTACTTACGTCTTTATGTAGATGTAGTTCAAATTTATTTATTCACTTAGGAACAGGATTCTTATATAGAAAACTGATGGTCACGTGACTAGAACTAAACTTTGCTTCCCACTTCAACCATAGGTTAACTATTCAAGCCAATAGAATACAAGAATGCGAGAGGTAATTGTTTTGCGTGATGTGTTTTGATAATAGAAGCATTTAATTCGTTTTATTTTTATAAATATTTGTTCTTTTCCATGTCTAAAAGTTCATAATTCTGCAGAATTCAACGTTGTCTTCTTACTAAATTCGCAAAAATTAATATAAAATGTCATACAGAGCTTCTTTGTTCGTCGAAATTAAAATACAAATTTGAAAAATAAAAGGTAATATGCTTGATTTTCTTTGCTGCGCCTCTGTTTGTAATAATTTAAAGACTTCTTTTTGAGCAGACTTATGTAGAATAATTAAATTAGAAGAATAATTATGCAAATGAATTAGCAAGCACGAACTTTTTCTGAGTCAATGCCTTAATGTAGCTGTAATCTGTTATAAAATAGATAACTAAATTATTTAAACTATAAGGTATGTCTTCCTATCAAAAATTTATGAGTATATTTTTTAATAAATTTTAAAAGTTTAACTTGATTATATATTATTATAGGAAAACAAGAAAAAGAAAAAACATTAAGGTCAGTCATGATCGGGTTTTTCCTACCATCTTGAAAGTCCAGACTCAAAATCAATCAACCATAATTTTTTAATTTTTTAGAAATTTATGCAGCACTATTCTTCATTTCTCATTACAAATACATTACGGGACACACCCAATTATAATAAGCAAATTTGAAGAACGCCTAATAACTCTTTCTATTCTGCAACTTCGCATAAATTTTGATTTTTAAATTAATTTTATTATAAAAATGATTATGTTGAATCATCTCTATCATTTTATTATGATTATAAAATCCAAAAATTACGAAAAATGATATTTGCTATATTTACTCTTATAACAGATCCAGAAGAACCAAAGGGCTCAAAAATTAAAAATATTTGAATTATAAGTACCTTTTATTAGCATGTGCAGGACGAATGGTCTCGAAAATGATTCAATTTGTTACCGTAAATAGTTAAAAAAAACACCAAGTTGGTACAAATAAATTTTAATTTTTGTATTTGTATATCAATAGGGATGGCTTAAGCCCCTATATCACTCGTGCATCCGCCCTGCTTATAATCATTTTCATGGAGAACCGATTCTCGATTCATTCCTAATTCCATTCTGTATTTCATACAATTCGTCTATTCTTTCAAACAAAACTTTTGTTTAACATTATTAGAGGATATCCTGACGAAGTGATTTTATTCTCCTACATTGACAGATTCGTACACTAAAACTCTACGAGTCACGGATGATTTTTCATTATCTGCAATCAAATTAGAAAAATCATTCATCTGATAAATTTTACAATAGATTGAAACACAGAAATAACATTTTCCTAACTTTATGATGACCTTTCAGTCTTTCTTTTTACCTGTGTATAAAGTAATGTATAACTTATATGTTTGTTCAAAAGGGAATGGATAGATGGGTACAACAAAGCAAAACTTGAGACGATCAGTTAAGGGGTAGGTGCCTCCCGAAAGAACTTTCTATGGAAAACTAGCCCCTAGTTAATGTTCAAACGTAAAATATCCGAAAATCTCCACTTGGCCAGCCTGTACAACCAACTCTTTAGCAGTGTTCAGTGTTCAGAATGATATATAACTTCTCAACGTATAATTATTTATTAAAAAAAAATAAGGGAATTTTTACTTCAAGTAGTCTTTAAATTTACATTTTTATACAATAAAATTACATGCCAAAATGAGATAACTACATTCTCGTTATTAAAGTAATGAGAATATAATCATTATCTTTAATGGTAATTCGAATGTGTTCTCATTACTTTAGTAAAGTGCTGAGAATGTAGTTGTGATGACAAAAATTTTGTTTACTTTCAATTGGGCATTCCTGTTATAGTAAATTTTTTATATTAAACAGAAAAATAGAGAACATTTCTACTTGTGAAAAATGTTCGAAAATACTTATTTTTATCTTCTCTCTTATTCTTTAAAATATAAAATTATTAAATATGTGCTTAAGAACTGTTTTCAAAATAAATTTTCAATATTTTACAACTCAAACTTTTTTCTTACGATGTCCGAAGTTTTTATATCAGTGTGTCCGGAGTTAAATAGTGCTTGCACTATTTAAAAATTAATAAATTCTTTATTACGTTTTAAATAGTGCAAGCACCTGATAAATGTTTTTTTCCCCTTTATTCTTATAAATAAAAAATGTGGGATCCTCCATAAATTATATACCGCTATTTTTATACTTTTCAACTATAGTATCATCCCACCCCTGTGTAACGCACTGTAACTCTGTCGTACATGTCCACCTACAAAATTACGTAACGCATATCCTCGATCAACTCCCTTAATTGAAGTAAGAAATAACAAACAGCACAGCGAATGTCACGTTGTTTTATTAATTACGTGTAAAACATATAAGGCAGTAACGACACTGCGCAACACTTCCAAACAAAACAGAATTATTGTTACCAAAGGGTTGAGATCCTAGCATTATGTAGCGTTTTTTGTAAACATCCCACTCCTTGTAACGTATCGTAACGAATAACTCCATCCCATATTGCGTAACGTAATTTATGGACAGCTCTTGGAAGAATTTAAAATGTATTATATATTTAAAATCGAGAATTTGACACGCAGCTTAACTGTTACGTATTATCGTAACAATGTGAAAATAACAACATAATTTTAGATTTTTTTATCGTCTAGATCGTTAAAATTTACGTGTTTGAACAGACCAAGGCGAGCAACATCAGTTCAACAGACAAAAAAAAACAATGCGAAGTATTGTTTACTTGACTTAATCCCGTTCTAATGACATAAACTACGTCGTGATCAAGATCTAATTCGATTAAATATTATTATTATTTTTATTATAAATGTCCAAAAGCTTAATTTTGAAGGTAGAGATGAGTTCTATTTTAGAAAAAAAAAAAAAATTGTAAATGCTAATAACGAGTAAAAATCTTCATTAAGTTCGACCTCATTCGAGATACAACATGTGACTTCTTCTATCTCCCCACTCGCTTGACCTTTAACCGCAAAGATTTAATAACATCAATGCTCCTAATACACAAACTTCCCTGCAAAATTTCAGAAATATTCGACGAAATATACAGGAGTTATTAAGGTTCGAATTGGGTGAACAGAATCGTGTCTCTCCCACACAGACTCTAACGTTCATACATACAGAAAGAAAAAACCCGAATTTTTTGAATTTTTCGATGTTTAAAGGTCCGCTGAGTCTAAAAATATAACAATCTGGAGGGTCATTTTTTGGCCGATCACAATACTTTTTCTCTGTTATATATAATAGCCGGAAAAGTTACATTACATACAAAAGTTGATGACAAACAATAACTTAACGGCTCGTTACAGTATGTAACAATCAAACGATAATAAAGTTTTTGCAATGGATGAAAGTATCATACATTAATTGCAGAAATAATTGGAATCTCAAATACTCATTTGAATTCCAAGAGCTAGTTGCATTTATTATTTGCTATTGTCTTTAATCTGTATTAATTAACATACTTATTGCCTATTAGATAATTATAAATTTATTATTATAATTAATTATTAAAACTATTTTAAGGAATAAGATTTTCACGTTGGTTGACCTTACTAAGAGTCAAGTTAGCAAAAAGTATAGATTTTGTCAGCCATTATGTACAAAATACACATTATAATCTGTTGTGTCGACAAATGGCATTAGTGTACTATACGTAATAGCACTACAATTTACACTTCTCATCAAATTTTCGGCCCATTCTTTTTGTAAGAAAAATTATTCTATACAATATTTTGACGTAATTTTTGTTCTTTCTTGTATACTGAGAAAACGTAAAATGACGTAAAATTGACGTAATGGTGTACGGCAATTCTGGTGAAACGAATGCACCTTAAGAGAAATTTATGTTAAGTATCGTTGTAAATTGTGTTGCTTGCAAATGTCTTCTCAAGCACTATAATAATTTACGTAATTTATATATAATTATACCAGTTTTCGTCAAATTTTTCTTTAACAAACTTGGTTAAAATAATATATTAAAATAGAAAATAGTAACAAAACAAATCTATTTATGAAAATAGTCGTATTATTGTTGTATATTGATAATAATTTTAATTATAGAGCATTTTTACTTTCCCGGCTGTTATAAATAACCAGTAGAAAGTATGGCAATCGGTCAAAAAATGACCCTTCCACCAAGATTTTTACATTTTTCGACTTAGGACACCTTGAAACGTCGAGAAATGCAAAAATAATAGTAAAAAATGGGGGTAATTTCTGTATATATGAATGTTAGTGTGTGTGTGGCACGATTTTGTTCACCCTATCTGAAGCTTAATAACTCATATGTTTTTGTCAAAAATTTCTGAAATTTTTCAGGTAGGTTTGTATTTATTAAGGGAATTGATGCTATTAAATTTTGTTGATTAAAAGTCGAGAGTTGGAGAGATAAAAAGGGTCGTGTGTATCTCGAGTAAGGTCAGACTTAATGAGGATTTTACTCCTTATTAGCATTTACATTATATATATACAGGGTGTCCCAAAAAGATGTACTCACACTTTGATAGACGATTAATAATATGTTTTTTTTAAATTTAGTAATAGGTTTTAAATTAATGTATTTATTTATTTGTTTATTGATTTAACTTCTTAGGACTGTGTGATTGTCAAGACACGTCTATTTACAAAAAAATATTTATATATTTGACAATCAAAGAGTGAGTACATCTTTTTGGGACACCCTGTATATAACCTCTCCCTACCCTCAAAATTAAGCTATTTGTCATTTTATAATAGTTAAAAACATAAAAATATTTTAAATAAAATATGGTAAAGATGGCGCCACCAAAATTTTAAATGTCGCTGAGAAAGATGAGCAACTCGCTGCTGGTTTATTATAAAAACGAGATTGGAAGATAGAAGAAACATTACAGAAAGGAAAATTGAAATAAATTTTTTAGGCAGTAATATTATAAAAATTATTATTATCTTTAAATACTTGTTTTGATAATACTCGTTAACCGATAGACATTCATAACGAGTATTGTGAAATTTTGGCTTCAAAGAAAGTTACACTGAATAGATTTCATAATACATAACTGTATTAAAAATATTACTGTACAGTGTACAGTGTACACTAATTTCTTGCCTTTGAATTAATGAATCAAGATAAAGACAACAGTAAGAATAGTATCTTATGAAGTATTAACTGTTATTATCACACTCTTATCATCAACTTCACTATTGCTTTCTTATTCCTCATCACTTTAAGCCTGGTACTCACATGCGGAAACGGACCATGGAATCCTTCGACAGAAACGGTAAGCTAAAAATTGCCGTTCCGTCTTCTTTGTACTCACATGCGAAAATTACCCTACCAAGGTCTATAAACACAAGGTCAGGACATCAATGTTTCCTATGGAGCCGCCATATTGAGTCCTTAGTTCCAAGATCACGGTATAGATCCGTGACTTGAACGCGCAGTTTATTGCACGTTCTGTCGAGTTTAAGCCACAGAATTCCTTTTGTAATTTCAAATAGAACATCTTTTCATTTAGAGGTTACTCTGACATAATTAAATTTAACAGGTTTCAAAATAAAAAGCTATGTCAATGGTTCGTATGATACAGTATAAGGATAGATTTATTTTGTTTTGAAATACAAAATTAGAGAATAAACAACCTGTCAAAATTAAAACTTTACTTCAGTCTATACACTAGCTAGTACTGATTTGAGAATCATGTTTTAATGTAATTTAAACAGGGTTAATTAAAACCACCTTAATGATGCATACTGCAAACATTTTAGAATAAGTGTTAAATATTAAAGCAAAACATTTCATATAAGATTATATACTGGAGTTTTGTTTTCATCTAACATAAAATATTTAAAAGATATCTCTATTAGTAACTTAATACTGTATTTTTCAATTCCAGTAAAACTGTTACTTCAGAAAATGCAGCATGTTCGTACTAAAAGACAGTATATGCAGCAAATAACATTATTTTTATCAAAATATGAATTTATAAATATCGAATACTTTCGTACCCGAATTGTGTTCTGTCGGTTTCGACGGCAAAAGTGACGTCATTTTTCCGTTCAGTCGACGGTTTTCATTGTCCTTTACAGCATGTGAGTACTATGGCTCTGGTTTGCTATGTGAGAAGCTGTCGAACGACATTTGGTGACGTCACGGTCGACTCAGCTCGCTATCGTAAGTCGCAGTCAACAAGTAACATCAACTAGCTTGCAAGTCCTCTGGGTGGCAGGGACAGTTACGACTTTGTAAAGTTGCGGGTTCCAGACTAAACAACTTCCGCATTTATTTAGCCAATAGGAAAGCACGATATAAATAGAAGGAGTTGCAAGTGCAGTTATTTAGTAATATGGCGGAGAAGCAGTTCGATCTAAAGATTAATTTTTCGAACTAATGTATATATCTGGAAAAATTTTATATATCACTTACGGCAAAAGATAAGTAAAATTTGGAAGGATTTCGATATTTTAATAAGTGCCGATGGTACTGGTCCTCTAAAAACGCAGATAAATAGAGAAAAGTACAGATAGGCCATATTTGTTTTAAATAATAACTAAACAATGTAAAATAAAATTTTAACACAAATTGATAAAATTTATTCCTTTCGCTTAAAAACTGATCATATTCGTTCTTTTTAAGTTTATGAGCCCATAAAGAACAATTATAATAAACCAGCAACGAGTTGCTCAACTTTCCCAGCAACATTTAAAATTTTGATGGCGCCATCTGTTATCATGTTTTATTTAAAAACTTTATATATTTTTAACAATTATAAAATGGCAAAAACTTTAATTTTGAGGGTAGGGATAAGTTTTATATATATATATATATATATAAAATTCTAAATGCTAATAACGAATAAAATCGCCATTAATTCCTACCCTACACACGACCCCATTATCTTCCCACCCCTCGACCTTTAACCACCAAAATTTAATATCATCAATCCCCGTAATACACAAACCTTCCTGCAAAATTTCAGAAATTTTCGACAAAAAACACAGGAGTTATCAAGCTTCAAACAGATTCAAACGATTTCGTGCCCCCCTCCACACACTGTTATATAGTAGTAACACGACGGAAAAGTCGTTCTGCCATCTCGTGAGAGAAAATAAAATAAAATAAAATTCATATATCTTATGGAGCAATATGATGTTTTAAAATTTTTAATTAAACACCACATTGCTCTGAATTAAAAATATGAATACAGTACATTAATTTTAAAATTTCACGCATAAACTAAGACTATACAGAAAGTTTCACTGTTAAATAAAACTGAGCAAATAACTAGCATTATCTGTATTCATTTATATTTTGTTTTGGTAAAAGTTTTTAGAAATGACCGCAATTATACGTTGCGGACACTTATTAACATCTATTTTTAAAAAATCCAGCAACGAGTTGCGCGTAACTTTCCCGGCAAAGAAAGAAGTTAAAATTATGGTGGCGTGATCTGTTATAAAAAGTTTTAAATAAAATATCCTATTATTAATTATTATAGTTTAATTAATTATAAAATGGCAAAACCTTAATTTTCAAGTTAGGGATGAGTTTTATAAAATATTGTAAATGCTAATAACGAGTAAAATTGTCATTAAGTCCAATCCTAATCGAGTTATGACAGACGTCCCGGGACCTTCTATGTCTTCATCCCCTCAACCTTTAACCTCCAAAATTTAATTGCATCAATGCTCCCTAATTCACAAACGACCCTGCAAATTTCATAGATTTTTGATAAAAGATACAGGAGTTATTAAGCTTTAAAATGGACGAACAAAATATATTCAAAGGGGTCTAGACCGGAAGTCACGTAATTTTTAATTATGTAGCAAGGCATTGACATAAACGGTATGGTTCGCTACGCAACTCTACGTATGCTTTATACAATATAGCAATTTTAATTGAAAGATTACTTTAAAACATTAAGAAAGTAAATTTTAAAAAGCAAAATAAAAACGCACCTTAACGAAACTGGTCGCCGCCATTATTATCGTCCGGAAAGGATTTGTTTTCGTCTCAAACAACTGCAAACATGAAACTAATTAGTAAAATATTTAATAAATATATAACTACTATCAAAATATATGCAGATTACGACACACAATAAAAATCATCGATTAAATCTTCGAAGAGAAAGACAAATAATGGCGAAACTTCCGGTTTGCTAAGTGCTATGTTAGATTCTTATAAGTGACAGAATATAGATCACGTTTTATTGATGAACCGTCGATTCTGATTAGCTTCGTGTGAGAATTTTCTATGCCTAATAGATATATATACAGGTACACACCAAACTTTCGGTAACCTTAATTCCAAAGCCTTGCTGGATTAACCATTTTACTGGACCAACTGTGGTCACGTATAATAATTCACTAATACACCTCTAATCCACTAATTATACTCCTCCCATGTGTCTAAAGTATATTATGGACGGCTAGAAATTTAAGTTAAATAAATATTAAATGTAAATTACATTTGACACCATTTCTGAAACTGTCATCTCTCTTCGACCATGTCTAAGGTTAAATTTTAGCAAAATAAACTGAAAATATCGAAAAATTGAGGTATATTGTAGTGTAAATGATGTAAATAAGCGCGATATACCCAGTAAACTATTCTGGAGGCCACATTCCCTCTCTAATTTTGTTCGAATTAAAGGAAATGCCGACCATCAGTTGCCGAAAATTCGTTCATGTATCTGTATATATATATATATATACTAGCGGCCCCAGCCACGCGTTGCTGTGGCTCAAAATGTATGTATTATAAAAGTATAACACTTTCCTTACGGGAGAATTTCGAAAAATTCCTTCTCAGTGTATATTCTCTTGACGTACCCTATTAAAACGCAAAAAACCGCATCTAAAATAGTATAATAGAAGCCAAGTTCTTCACGGTAGACCTTAATCCTGTCCCTCTCCCCGCGGGGAAATATCGAAAAATCCCTTTTTAGTGTATATTCTGTTGATGTACCCTATTAAAACGCAATAAAAACGCAAAAAACCGCATGTAAAATAGTATAAGTAGAAGTCCAGTTCTTCATGGTAAGCCTTAATCCTGTCCCTCTCCCCCGGTGGGTGGGGAATTTCGACATGTATATTATATAAAAACACGTGCGTATTCGAATGCAACGTTGTGTCAAAATTTCAAAGGAATCGGTAGGAACAAACGAACTTTACATTTTTATTTATATGTGTTATAGTCAAAACCCATTTTTAGTTATAACCCGTTTTGTCTAGTTAAAACTAGTTTTAACTCAAATTCATTTTTGACTAGCAGCAAATTATAGTTTTAACTAGACAAAACGGCAGTTTTGCTGTCTAGTTAATTTACTGCTGTACATGTTTTAATTTTAGATAAAACTAGTTTTAACTTTTAACATTAGTTAAAACTAATTTTAGCTACATAAATATGTTTGGGGGAAATAAAGTTATGTATAGTGATTCGGGGGAAGATGCCTAACATTATGCTTATAAAGGAAATTATGGAGATAATTTGGGTTTTGGAGGCCTCAAATAAAAATATCATATTCTTGAGTATGTTTTTCAAATAAAACTTTGGAGTATATGAAAAATAATTGTATATTGTATTTGCAATGACGACTTTTTTACTGTCTGGCATTTTAGGCATCTCACCCCAAGTATCCGGGTGAGATGCCAAATGCCATTAGGATAAGATAACAAATATAATTGCACAAAATTAATTTTCGAATATCTTAACCAAATTTAATTTATTGCATATGTAGTACAAAGTACTTCATAGTAAGTATAACAGCACAGTATAAGTATTGTTAAGTTTCCGCCCGTTCTAACGTGCTCTATAGCTAGCTGAAAGCTTTTTTCAGTCCAAAACCCTTTTTGAGAAGTCCTTATATAATTTCTATGCATGTCCTGCAATAAAACGAAAAAACAAAAATTTATTTAAAATAGGCATATTGGAATTCAATTAACAAAAAATAGGTATGTTACCCAGTGAAAAATGTGGCATCTTTTCCATTTGTCAGGGTAAGATGCCTAGCGGAGTCACGTGTTCTAGCGTGTCCGATCGAGATCGGCAGTAGCTCACAATGGAAACTTTAGAACCTTAACTACATCACACATTAATTCCGCAAATTTTAATAAATTCTATTTTAACTTTTAGTTTTAAAATGATTCTAGAAACATTTCACAACAAAAACTTTGTTCTTATCTTGCCTTTATTCTTCTCGGATGTAGAAAATGAAGTAACGGTAGCCAACTACAGCTTTCCGCACTCAATATTGGCCCAACGATTCATCATACAAACACATGACAATATCTGACGTCACCGTTTTTGAAAATATCAAAAAGTAGGCATCTTCCCCCGCTTACCATCTTACCCCGAATTACTCTATATGTTGCAGTCAAAACCAGTTTTTAGTTAGGATGCGTTTTAACTAGTTTATAATGGAAGTCTTTGTTAAAACCCGTTTTGTCTAGTTAAAACTAGAATTTACTGCTAGCCAAAAATGAATTTGAGTTAAAACTAGTTTTAACTAGACAAAACGGGTTTTAACAGACATCCAGTATAAACTAGTTAAAAACGCGTTCTAACTGAAAACGGGTTTTGACTGTAACATATAGATATACAAAATTACAAAAATATAATGGTGTACCACCACAATATAATAAATCTAAAGTAACGCTTTCGCTTTCCTATTTAAATTCGTCATCAATGCTTTCAGTTTTATTCATCGCTGATAATTAGAAGCATTAATGTTCATTTATAAAATAGTTAAATTTGATTGTACTGTACAACTGCAGTTATAGGTAAAAGTAATTTTGCTTTTAGAAATGTGTTCTTCCTGGATTTAATTTTATAAATTTAAAGTTAATGATTTAAATTTTTCTACTGAAGGAATTTAATGTAAATACGATTTAATGTTTTCAAGCTTTTATAGCTAAATATTTCGTAATTTTCCAAGAGAAAAATATTTAAGAAAAATTAAATCACGCTAGTACGACGTTAAAATTGTATGTAGCTCCATCTGTTATGAGATTTCATTAAAAAATAACTTTTTATTATTAATTCTCGGGGGGAGGAAATTTCGACATGTATATTACAGTAGAGAGTCGTTAATCGGAACCCCGGTAATCGGAATCGCCGGTAATCGGAACGATTTTCAGTCGGACTGTGTCGTGCTGATTCGAACGTTTTTGATACTAGATTTACTTCTAAAGTATAATTTTCATGTTTTTATATTCTTCAATATATTCATTTTGTTTGTACAAAATGAAGAAATAATGTTTAACGATACGATAGCCTCGATTATTATTATAAAACTTTTCGTCAGGCTTAAAATCGACGAAAATTCAACACGAAGCGACACGCAACGGAGAAAAAGGACAGGTTAATATATTTTTTCGTACATAATCGGTAATCGGAACAAATCACTAATCTGAACAACCCCAGTCCCCAATAGGGGAAAAAAGTGAAATCTACTTCGCACGCGGCGCTAGTATCGACGAGGTTGTAAACAGACTAAGCGATACGTTGTCGGTTCTAAAGTACGATTTGTTAATTCTTTAAACGAAAATCCAATAATTATTTTAAGACTGGGTAATGGCTGATAGAGGTTTTAACATTCAGGAATAACTAATTACTAAAGATGTTGTGGTAAATATACCCACTTTTATGAGAGGAAAAGCACAGCTGAGCAGCAGTTTGTCATCTCGAGACAGAAAAATATCTAGTAAAAGAATACAATCATATTGAACGTATTATAGGAATGGCTCGTACTGTACATATAAAATTTTGAGGCAACACATGCATCCGACAGTAACCAAACTTGGCAGTGAAATTATATTTATATGTTTTATGTTATGCAATTTTAGACCATGCATTGTTGGCAGAGATTCTTAATTTGTTTCACTGTTAGTCTAGCTCTCTATTAATACCGTATATAATTTTTTTTCCATTCTAGACCCTAGCCTAATTTAAGTTTTCCATCTATAGTATTTTTAAATTTTTGTCTGTTTATAAATTCTAAGATTAAGAATGTATACTATCATACACAGTAAGGTCTTCATTGTGGAACTTCAATTCAAAGTAATATAGTGGTTTTAAAATTTGTACTATAGTTGAATAAATACTTGTAAGCTAATAAAAGAATTTTAATCTTTAAAACAAAATCTCTTTTTATTATTTAAAAAAATTCACACTATACACCATCTAGAAAAATTTTACATAAACTCAAATTGTAAAATAACAATTAGCTCAATTATTTTATAAACTTAATGTTTATAAAACATTTTTTTTAAAAAAAGAACTGGCTTAATATGCTCATGGAAAAACATAATTAGTGTTTCAATCATGTCTGCAATGAATTTATTATCTCTTGGAATGATACAAACTTTGAAGTCACTTTTTGTGTAAATAAACAGATGAGCAACTTGTCTATTTGTCACTGCTAATTGTCCTTGGATTTGATGAAAATAATCATGATTCCGTTTTAAAGTAATTTTGTCATCAGTACATTCCAAATATGGTATCTTTAGCACATTCACAGGAAGTTTAAAACTGGAGTAAGGACATTTAACTTCTAATATTTTATCATCATCCACTAGCCCATCTGGACTTGCAGCTAAGAATGGGTATTTTGAATGAAGAAACATGCCACATTCTTTCACAGGAGTATTTACAAAAGAATATGTTTCAATTGCTTCTTTTTCATACCTTAAGCCGTGAGAAATTGCCTTACTTTTTATTGGCCTACTTGACAGTAATGAGCCACACAATTTTACTCTGTCTGTTGATTTTAATTTACAAACTTTTCCAAAGTTTGAAGATGTCAAATGCAACAAATGTTCCTTCTTCCAAACTGCACTTTTTCATTGTAATCTGGTCTCTTTTTCCAAATGTTTTATGTACTCCCTACTTGCTTCAGTTACATGTAAAGCACTTAAAAACATTTCAGACATTGTGCTTTTGCAATAATCATGATCTGATTCTAAAGCCCTCATGTTTGCTGGTTGCCTTAATTGCAATATCGGTATTGCACAACCACTTTGCATGTTCATTGCCAAATTAATAACAAAGTTTGTATAATCAGGGATTGTACTGCCAGATGGTCTGGGGTCAAATTTTATGTCTTCCAATAATTTTCTTTTCATTCCTCTCTTCTTAAATAAATGAAATGGAAGCTCACTAGCCTTAACTGGGGAACCTTTATGTTGGCAGGTAGGCTGATGGAATGTTTGCAGAACCTGTGTGCATGTTTTGTGACACTTATATGTGCCTGTTCTTCCATATTCTTCTATTGCCAATAGTGTTACATATACATGTTTGCAATATGCTTTAGACCCTTTACCTGCTGTACATTCACATATTACATTTTCTATAACCCCATCATCTGTAATTACTAAATCTGTGTAAATCTGTTCCCCTTGATTAATTCAGATTTTACATTACCTTTAAAATATAAAAAAACTAGCTTACCCGTCGCGCGTTGCTGCGATTTCAGGAGAAAGGAAATTCAAGCAAACTCATTATGATAAAATTCAATTTACATTTTATTATTTTTACTGAAACTTATTATTATTATTTTAATTTTCATCGGGAAAACATTTCAAAGTGTCGTTTCAATTCTATTTATTTATTGGAGTGCTTGTGGATACACGATATTTTTTGTTTTTCTGTCTGGTGCGTACACGAATAAATCAGAAGGTTTTCCGACGCGTGAGCTGGCCACATACAGTTGTCCATGTGAGAAGCACGGATTCTCCAAATCTAGCCCACACACTTGCAACGATTGTCCCTGTGCTTTGTTGATGGTCATTGCAAAAGCGATTCGCACCGGAAACTGCAAACGTTTAAATTCAAATGGCATATCTGTTGGGATCATTGGAATACGTGGCAACAGTACATCTTTCCCCTTGAATTTCCCATTTAAAATTGTAGCTTCGATGACATTGTTCATCATCTTTTTCACCGAAAGTCTTGTACCGTTGCAAAGTTGTGGTGGATTGATGTTTCGAAGAAGAATGATAGGCACACCAATTTTCAATGTTAAAATATGCGGTGGCATTCCTGGCAAATCTAGTGAATTCAAGAATTCTGTTGGGTAATTGACAACTTCGTCTTGATTCATAACAGTGTCGATGGAGTTATACGTTGTCGCTTCGCCTGGTATTCTGTTTTGAATGCTGAAGTTGATGTCATTGACATCGTTGTTCTTAGCTGCTAATATAGCACGTGCACTGAGCCACTGATGATTTTTGTAATTCCGTGCGATATTTGGGAAAACCTTTTGAATCAATTTGTCTTTGGTTGATGTCATCTTACAAAAGTTTGTTGGCAATGTGATACATTGTGTAGTTCTGTCTATTGCCATCTTCCCATTCCCAATATCCAGCAATTGTTTTGCGAAACGTTCGGCGGATACATCATTTTGTAGTTCAACACGCATATTGGTTTTCAAAGTCAATTTCTTTACATGTCGCCATAGAACAGATGATTTGAGGCATGCATTAAGTTCATCGGCGGGTGTTGAACGTGGTATAACTGGCAGAGTTTGTCGAAAATCACCAGACAATAAAATGAGTGCTCCCCCGAAGGGCTGGTCATTTCCCCTCAAATCTTTCAGTGTACGATCAAGCGCTTCCAATGCTTTTTTGTGAGCCATTGTGCATTCGTCCCATATGATAAGTTTACATATTTGGAGAACTTTGCCCATTCCGGAATTTTTGGTGATATTGCATGTTGGCGTCTCAGTGGTTTGCAAATTCAATGGCAATTTCAGTGCTGAATGCGCTGTTCGACCACCATCCAATAGTGTTGCCGCAATTCCAGATGATGCAATTGCCAGTGCAATTTTATTCTGTGATCGAACGGTTGCCAAAATTAGTGAAATGAGAAAAGTTTTACCTGTACCTCCGGGCGCATCTATGAAGTACAATCCGCCCCTTTGATATGTAATTGCTTGCATTATTGTGTCATATACAACACGTTGTTCTGAAACCAACTTTGGGAGATTCGTTTCAACAAATGTACCCAAATCATCGACATCGAAGTGTGTTTCACGTTGCAAATCACGATCATAAGCGTCATTTACAGATCGATTCGGTGCACACATTCCCAACTGCCCCAATCCCTTGTTAGCGATTGCCAAACATTTATCCTCGATCGAAACCAACGCCTCATTATACACATGTGGTGTAAATTGCATGTCCGGATTCTGATTCGTTGCTCGCAAACGATGTAGGATGTCTTCACTCATGCAATCTTTGTATTTTTCCCAAAGATCTTTCGGATTGGATGGGAAACACGTTGTCAATATTATCGCAAATAACGTGCGTATTTGCTGTGGTTGAGCAGTGTTCGATGCATCAGCGAGTGTTGTGTCCCAATGTGCATCGTTTTCAAGAAGATTTAATTCTTGGCAAGCCTCTCGATAGGTCGCACATACTTCACCATTTACTGTTCTCAGTTCTTGGAAGGATTTCGGTCCACGTACGTTAACTAACAGTAATCGCAAGTAAAAACATTCTTGATTGTTTGGATGAACTGTATACAGACGGCCTAACGCGTCGGACGAATATAAATTCGTATGTCCTTCAACTGGTTTGCCCTGTTTACGACGTTGAAACTTTTTCGCTGATGCATTCCATGTGTAGTATTTTGGCACTTCTGAGTAAAGTAGCGTTTTTGCGAACAAATCATCCGTGCACAATGAGAAGAACGCAGTTAACATTGTTTTCGGTGGCGATAATGCTCTTGCATGTACATTTTCCGTTGTAAAATACACACGCTGTCCATTTTCAAGATGTACTGCCAAATGAACAACTGTTGGATGACGTTCATGAATTGGAAAGGAGAAAATACGCCAAACTGCTTCATTGCTACTAATGTAGCGTCCCAATTCATATTGATCGATTTCATTGATTGGTGCAGATGCATTTCCCACTCCAAAAACTGCCATATCACTTCCTTTGTTGACATATTTGCAAATATATTTGATCGATTTCACTGAATTACAATACTCGACATTGATGTGTGCTTTGAAAGTCTTTGAGAGTAATGGTGAATACGGCACAACCCAACGATTATCGACTTCAATGTCATTGTTGCGTACTTTTAGAGTGATGAATTTGCCACCATCTTCAGTTGATCGTCGACGATATTGTGGATATCCATCATTTCCAGTGATAGTTTCGGCGTGTAAGTCTCGTGGATAGCGTTTCGTGCATTTTCCATCCTTCATGCACGGAGAATTGTTGTTGATCGCGCCGCATGGACCATGAATCATGTTGTTGGTAACGACTTCGAATAAGCCTGGATCAATGTTGACATCTGGTATTTCTGCTGAGATGACTTCATCAATTTTGTCTGGTGTAATTTTGTCGATCAGCCAAATCAAAATGTGTGCATGAGGTAATCCTCTTTTCTGCCATTCAATGGAATACATCCAACAGCGTGTCTCTCCAAAAACATGATGTTTGACAATGAAATCCGTCATAGATTTCAACTTTTGTTTGAACACACGTGCAATGATGTCATGGCGATCCGAAGACGATTGTCCAGGCAACAGAAGATCTTTAATTTCTTCCCACGTAGGGTTGCATGTGAATGTTACGAATAAATCTGGACGGCCGTATGCGCGAACATAAGTCATTGCATCTTGTGCGTATTCATGCATGTGCCGTGGGCTTCCTGTGAATGTAGCTGGCAGTATGACCATTTTTCCCAGTTCGTTGAGATTGCCATCAGTAGCAATTGCATCGCGTAAATGAACATATTCTTCAGAGCGCAGCTTGGTTTGATTCAGTCGAATGAAAAGAAGTCGTTCAGTCTCGATTTTTGCATACATATCGACAACATATTGATGGAATAATTTCCGACATTTCAAAATGTGATTGTCTGTGTTCTCACGAATCATCAATCGATAAGAATAGTAATTCATGGCACTGACTTTCTTATTGGTCTCCCTATCTGTTTGTGGATTTCTCATTTTGATATTGAAATGATATCCATCTTCTCCTTGCCAGAATAAAATTGGATATTGCAATGCATCGTATGAGCGATGAGTTTCGGAGACTCGCTGAACATTACCATCTCTGCGATGAAGAACTATATCACGTGAGTTAAATTCTTCGCCAACTATGACGATCGCCACTTCATTAATTGTTGGTGCATTGTATTGTCTTTCGTGTTGGCCGGCTGGTGTTTTGTCAGCTCTAATGACAACTACATAATCATCAGCTGGCATTCGCTCGAGGGCCGTCCTGAACAGTCGAACTAATTCGTTATGTTCATCGAATAAATTTTGTAATGCAGCAACAATTTCTCGATTAGTGCCGGTATTGAATCGACAACGTTGATCAACTTGTTCATCAGTGGCTCCCATGAAATAAATTTGGAGAAATTTGTGATCTGCATCCGGCAGTGGTAGAAGTGATCCAGTACGATGATAAATTTGCCCTTGCACTTTGAACGTTGGCATGTAATTGTCACGTATGATTTCTGTTGCACCAAACGATGTCATTTGGAAACATGAATTGTACTTGCGTATGTTTGCCAAGAAATGTTTCGACTGGCTTGTGTCACCTGATACCAACGTTGATAATGGTTCGGGTGGTAAATGCAATTCTGGCAATTTCACTTTTCCACCTGCGCAGCACATTCCTGGAGTTTCATTTTTGAATTTCAAAGCATGGCAAAATTTGCATAATTTGTCCATTTTTTCAATAACGACACTTCGATGAAGACTGTAATCATAATCAGCATCGTAATTAAACGCAGCAAGATTCAAATCAGCGTGGAGTGTCCATCTGGATTGAACATTGCGTTCTCGATTCATTCCTAGTCTTGCTCCCCGTTGGTCAATTGTTTCCTTCGAGCGGGCTTGAGCAGTGCGTACTCGATCGGTTTCCAATCTCGATTCTCGTTGCTTGTTCGTTTGAGAAGAACGGGCTTGAGCAGTGTGTACTCGATTGGTTTTCAATCTCCATTCTCGTTGCTCGTTCGTTTGAGAAGAACGGGCTTGAGCAGTGTGTATTCGATTGGTTTCCAATCTCGATTCTCGTTGCTCGTTCGTTTGAGAAGAACGGGCTTGAGCAGTGTGTACTCGATTGGTTTTCAATCTCCATTCTCGTTGATCGTTCGTTTGAGAAGAACGGGCTTGAGCAGTGTGTATTCGATTGGTTTCCAATCTCGATTCTCGTTGCTCGTTCGTTTGAGAAGAACGGGCTTGAGCAGTGTGTACTCGATTGGTTTTCAATCTCCATTCTCGTTGCTCGTTCGTTTGAGAAGAACGGGCTTGAGCAGTGTGTACTCGAACGGCTTGTAATCTTGCTTTCTGTTCCTCGTCTGTTTCTGAAGCTCGTAATGCCTTTTTCTTTCGTGCTTGAGATGTAGATCGACCAATTGATTGACGTTTGGGGGGCATAACTGTCGGCGATGCTTGCAAATTCGCTGAGAAAAATGGGAAAAATCAGTATTCGAAAAAATTATTCAATTTCGAATTTATTCAAAGAATTATTCAATTTTTTAAATCGATTCAACTTACTATTAAATGTCTCTCTCTCACTGCTTCTCACTACTTTTCACTACTGCTTCTGGTCTACTCTCTTGTCTGACTTTTTCTTTCTGACCCTGAGACCTCTTGAGTCTTGTCTCTGACTTTCTATCTGACTCTTTGATCGGGTTGGAGCTCCCTTTTTAAACACTTCTAGCATGAGAAAGTTTGTCATCAGACGATGATTTATATGGTAGTGTCGTCATCGGGTGATGATTTATTGGCGGTTTCGTCATCGTAGCTGAGATGATTGTTTTATTTTGTTGTTTGATAATGACATCTAACTTTTATAGAGTCATAATCTTGTTGATGTGACTCATCTTTGTTTTGTGACAGCTCTCATCATTATTCATTGATTGCTTTGACTAAGTTCTTCGTTTAATGTGTAAACATTGTAGAAGTGACACTCGGTGCCGTGGAAGGGGGGTACGATGTTTCCACTTTTATATTTTTAATCCTTTACAAATTAATTTAATTACTTAATTGCTCCTTTCTGTTTTCCCTTGCATGTTGTCAGTTTTCTGATAGTTGGATAATAAACCGTTTCTACTCTAATTTGTCTCTTTAAACCATTTTAAGTTGATATTAAAATTTGGAAGCGGGAGTACCAAGATCGGTAAAATAGGCAAATTCCCTCATACAACTTCGATTGTTGTTTAAGATACAGTTAAGGTTTTAACAAAGGTCAAGTGAATACATAATTAGCAAAAATAAAGTGATTAAACAAAAATTATTACAAATAACAGTTCACAAATACATATATATATGGGTTGTTCGGAAAGTTCGTAGCGATTTTTAAGAGAAATAAAAGAAATTGTTTTAATACTAAAAATATACTTTTATTCCACTATGTATGCGCCATTGTTTTTAATGACGTGTTGCCATCTATGGGGCAGCTTCATGATACCCTCTTCGTAGAACTTTCCAGTTTTTTCCGCGAAAAACTGATCCACGTGGTTTTTGCAAGCTTCCAAACTATCAAAGTTTTTATCATGAAGGGAATTTTGTAGAGAACGGAACAAATGGTAGTCCGACGGGGCAAGGTCGGGTGAGTAAGGGGGGTGGGGTAAAACATCCCAGCCTAGTTCCAATAATTTTTGGCGTGTTCGTAAAGACGTGTGAGGTCTGGCATTATCTTGGTGAAACACAATGCCTTTTCTATTGGCCAGTTCCGGACGTTTTTCTTTAATTGCCATGTTCAGCTTATCCAATTGGGAACAATACTTATCAGAATCAATTGTTTGATTCTGTGGAAGCAGCTCATAGTACAGGATTCCTTTCCAATCCCACCAGACAGTGAGCATGACCTTCTTTGGATGAAGACCGGCCTTTGGAGTTTTTAATGGTGATTCATTTTTCTTACCCCACGATCGTTTTCGGCTGATGTTGTTATAAATGATCCACTTTTCATCACCTGTCACTAAACGCTTCAGAAAAGGGTCATTTTCATTTCGTTTTTCAAGAGAATCACAAATGGAGATGCGATCCAGTAAGTTTTTTTCCGTTAAGTCGTGAGGTATCCAAATGTCATAACGATTCACGTATCCGAGCTTCTTTAGATGTTGAAATACAGTACTGTTTGATGACTTCACTATGTCTGCAATCTCTCGAGTTGTGTAATGAGGGTTTTCATCCAATAATGCTTTGATTTGGTCCTCTTCAATAACAGGAGGTCTTCCTGAGCGAGGAGCATCTTCAAGGCTGAAATTACCCGTTTTAAATTTTGCAAACCACTTTCGAACAGTTGATTCTGATACAGCACTCCCACCATAAACATCACATATCTTTTTTGCTGTTTGTACAGCATTTTTGCGTTTACGAAAAAAGAAAAGAAACAAGTGTCGATAATGCACGTTGTTCGCATCCATTTTTGCAATGAGCCAAATTAAACGCTATTTGAATAATCTTAACGGTTTTTTTGTAACGGACGCGTCTCAAGGTCATTTATTGTAATATTTATTGGTTTGTACAATTCTAATCATTTTTGCGTCAATCGGTGTCTCAACTGTCGGCTATCAAAAATCGCTACGAACTTTCCGACAACCCAATATAAAGATATTTTTGGAAGGGGGGAAATGTTGGTCTTCACATATGCCAGAAACCTTTGTGGGAGTGTATTAAACAACTTCCCAAAGTTTCATGGCAATCGGATAAATGGTGTAGTAATGCATGAAGGACAGACAGACAGACAGACAGACAGACATATTCGTTTTTATATATATAGATAACACTTCCCCCGTGAGGGAAATTTCAAAAAATCCCTTCTTAGTGTACATTCTCTTGACGTACCCTATTAAAACGCAATCAAACGCGCGTCTAGAATAGTATAATAAAAGCCGAGTTCTTCACAGTAAGCCTTAATCCTGTCCCTCTCCCTCGCAAGGGAATATCGAAAAATCCCTTTTTAGTGTATATTCTGTTGACGTACCCTATTAAAACGCAATCAAAACGCAAAAACGCATGTAAAATAGTATAATAAAAGCCGAGTTCTTCACAGTAAGCCTTAATCCTGTCCCTCTCCCCGCAAGGAAATATCGAAAAATCCCTTTTTTAGTGTATATTCTGTTGACGTCACCTATTAAAACGCAATTAAAAACGCAAAAAACCGCATGTAAAATAGTATAAATAGAAGCCGAGTTCTTCACGGTAAGCCTTAATTCTGTCCCTTTCCCTGCTGGGGAATATCGAAAAATCCCTTTTTTAGTGTATATTCTGTTGACGTCACCTATTAAAACGCAATTAAAAACGCAAAAAACCGCATGTAAAATAGTATAAATAGAAGCCGAGTTCTTCACGGTAAGCCTTAATTCTGTCCCTTTCCCCGCTGGGGAATATCGAAAAATCCCTTTTTTAGTGTATATTCTGTTGACGTCACTTATTAAAACGCAATTAAAAACGCAAAAAACCGCATGTAAAATAGTATAATAAAAGCCGAGTTCTTCACAGTAAGCCTTAATTCTGTCCCTCTCCTTCGCAAGGGAATATCGAAAAATACCTTTTTAGTGTATATTCTGTTGACGTACCCTATTAAAACGCAATCAAACACACGTCTAAAATAGTATAATAAAAGTTGAGTTCTTCACAGTAAGCCTTAATCCTGTCCCTCTCCCCCGCAAGGAAATATCGAAAAATCTCTTTTTAGTATATATTCTGTTGACGTAACCTATTAAAACGCAATTAAAAACGCAAAAAACGCATGCAAAATAGTATAAATAGAAGCCGAGTTCTTCACAGTAAGCGTTAATCCTGTCCCTCTCCCCCCAGTGGGGGAATTTCGACATGTGTATTATATAAAAACACGTGCGTATTCGAATGCAACGTAGTGTCAAAATTTCAAAGGAATCGGTAGGAACAAACGAACGTTATATTTTATTTATATAGATAGATAGAAAATGATCTGGTTTAGTCCGTTCTCACAGAAAAACAATGCCTCACAGAGAAGCAAACTTAGGTCGTCGGAAGTTAGCGCCATCTGTTGGACATAAAAGCCTTAATCCATATATAAATATATTTTTGAAGGGGGGAAATGGTGGTCTTCACATATGCCAGAAACCTTTGTGGGAGTGTATTAAACAACTTCCCAAAGTTTCATGGCAATCGGATAAATGGTATGGTAATGCATGAAGGACAAACACACACACACACACACACACACACAGACATACATTCATTTTTATATATATAGATGTTTCTCTTTTGTTCCTCTTATTATTAATAAGAATTCATTAAAATACATCTGCACAGCAGACAGTGGCATTCTTTGATCTGACATCTCCATGTAGGCATCAATTGTCTCTATAGTCAAAACTGGTATTTGTAAACTTGGAGAGAGATCCTTATATTCAGATGAATCAGGAAGTTTGAGTTCAGGAGAGCTATCACAGGATATAGAAAAATTATGAGTTTCCTGATTCCTCTCATATGCCAGTAACCTGAAAATTATTGTAAACAAGTTTAATAACTAGTTAAGATATGATCACCAATATTTTATTTAGTTTTTTCTGTCTCATTGACAGGAAAGGCAAAAATTATTATTATATATTATATTCTTACCTTAATATATTACATATAATATAAAAATAAACAGTATAAGGTAACTGAACAGTATTGACAAGCACCTAAATATGGCATACATATAGTGTATGCCAGATTTAGTAAAAGAAAATGGGCAAAAATTCACTTGTACAAAAAGTTTATTGGTGAAGAAATTAGTCTTATTGTATTAAATTATTGAAACAAGATGACTTGTGACCAATAAAAAAGACATTTTGATTATATTTATTTTAAATACTCCAAATATTGTTTTCTCTTGGTAAAAGATTAAGATATATATCTCTTATATTGTCTTAGAACTTCATAGAAAGTAGTTTTGTTTGTATTGATTGTTCTAAATTACAGTGATAACCTATTGGTACAGTTAACATTTCAGATACTGGTATAAATTGGTTATAATATATCAGGCTCAGTACATGACCATATTCCAAAGGAAAAAAAATTTATTTTGATTAAAGTTTTGACCTTATGTATTGGTTAGACAAATGTGAAAGGAATCAATGAGAACTTTACTGATCTTTAAATGTTTTTATCGACGAAAAATGTGCATTTTGTGAAATCTTATTCTTAAAACTTTCATCTACTGGTAAGTTACCTTATCATGTAATAGTTATAATGACTTGAAATTATAAATGTAATAATTAACGATAAAAATATAGATGTAGATTATTTTAACTTACCTTTCTATTAAATCGGCTTTTCTACCAGCTAACTTGGCATTGTACTTTTTTAATTCTTCCTTTAATTGTACCGTTGTTAACCTTCCTAAAAAATATTTTCGTTCTTTCATTATTATAAAGTAAGCTATCCTTCGAACGGAACAGCTTGTTTACAACCGTATCGATATGCGCGACACCTATGTCACGTGATCACTTTTTTCCCCTATTGATTCCGATTTTCGACTCTCTACTGTATATATAAACACGGCCGTATTCGAATGGAACGTTGTGTGAAAATTTCAAAGGAATCGGTGAAGAACTTTCGGAGATTACCTGTTAGGCACAAACGAACATTACATTTTTATTCATATATTCTGTGTATGTTCTTAGTATTAATTCTGAAACAATTATTACAGCAGAAGTTTTATACCATACTTACTCTGAAAATATTATCTGAGGTAACATGGAAAACATCACGATTTAAGTGAATTACTTTCTTGAAATCTAGAAGTGATAGTAAAGTTGCCAACATTCTCGAAATAAAGACCAGATTTATGATTTCGATTTCCTGGAATTCATTTTGCATTGATTACTTGATTGCTTAGTTATTGTAAAGCTAAAACTATAAGAATATCTTGTGATGATTTACAAAAGAAAGATGTTTGTGCTTTATATGGATTATATTCTTTTCTAAAATCGAATATTTAATGTTTTTCTAATTATTGTAATAGATTACAGTAGAGCGTCGATAAGTGGAACGTCGGTAAGTGGAATGGTCGGAAAGTGGAACGATTTTCAGTCGGACTGTGTCGTGCTGAATCGAATGTTTTTGATACTAAATTTACTTCTAACGTATAATTTTCATGTTTTTTATATTCTTTAATATATTTATTTTGTTTGTACAAAATGCAGAAATAATTTTTAACGATACGATAGCCTCGATGATTATTATAAAAATTTTCGTTAGGCTTAAAATCGACGAAAATTCAACACGAAGCGACACGCAACGGAGAAAAATTCAACAGGAAGCGATACGCAACGGAGAAAAATTTGAACATCGGACAGGTTAATGTATTTTTTCGTACAAAGTCGGAAACTGGAACAAATCATTAACTGGAAGGACCCCAGTCCCCAATTGGTTCCACTTTTCGACGCTCTACTGTAATTACATTAATGAAAACTTAATTAGTTTCCGTTTCATGGAATACGGTAACGCAACATGTCGGCAATCTGTCAAGAACATGCCTCCCGGGTGGTGTTACAGATGAGAAAGAAACCTGAAAAATTTTACGTGACTAGCCCGTTGATCAGACACCAACCCGCGATCAACTATCAGTGTTCGGGAGTTTGATCCATTTGGCCACCGGTGGGTCTTTTTATTCAGATAATTTCTTGCAAAGTTATAACTGATCATTTGTTGTTCTCCATGTATACAATTTTCCATGTATCAAACATTGATCCTCTCAAATTCGTTAATTAGAAAAATTCCTTTATTTAGTAGTAATGATGAAAACATAATATTGTATAAACATGTTACTTTATTCTAAAGCTCTCAAAGTCTTTATATATATATATATATATATAATGTCATATTCTTTGTCCCGAACTTTAGCAAAACGGCTGAACTAAATCCCACAAAAATTAGCACACTTATTCCACTATGTCTGTGGAAGGTTTTCACGTGTATTTTATTTATTATTCAGTAAAATAATCTTAAATCCTTTTCAATTATACCTGAGGTTCGCGTACAGTACCTATAAATAGATTGATAATTATGGAAGATGTTAATGACATTTTATACTCAAATCTATTTTTAAATAGCATACAACAAAATGGTATACTTCCAAATATAGTCTCATTAAAGAACGACTGTACTACTAAGCTGCTGAGGAATTTAACTGCGCCACGTTTATGCAACAGTACATGTCTTTGCATTAAAAACCTTTCGCCAAATGTTATAGAAGCTATTATTATTATTATTGGTTGTGCAAAAGGAAAGACATGTTTAACCCGCGAATTTCTATTATCTCAACAAATTTATCATTTTGTTTTAACCAACTACAGTTTCCTGTTAAGATACTTTATGCCATGACTGTCAAAAAATTTACAAGGACAAGCGTTCAAATATGAAGGAGTTTATTTAAAGACACTATACTTTGGTCACAGCCAGTTGTACGTCGCCTGTTCCCGACATAGCTTGCCAAAAAATTTGATTTATGCAAAAGAAAAAACAAAGAATATCGTGTATAAATTAGTTTTGTAAATTAACATAAGTATTTTTTGGTGGTTAAAGGTCGAAGGGATGGGAGAGATAAAGGGGGTCGTGTATATCTCGAATAGGGTCAGACATAATGACGATTTTACTCGTTATTAGCATTTACAATTATTATAAAGACCATCCATACCCTCAAAATTAAGCGTTTTTTCATTTCGTTTATAGATGGCACCACTAAACGTTGCCGGGAAAGTTAAGCAAACCGTTACTAGATTTTTTAAAATGCTTTGACAATTAGATACTTAAAGAACAAAGTTCTCTCGAAAGCTGGCTCTGCGGGCGCGGAGCCGGGTTTAAGCAGCTAGTACTTTATAAATTAATTTTGTAAGTGAATTGAATTGTAATAAATGAAAATAATGTATTAAGTTATAATCACTTGCAAGATAATTTACATATCCTACAAGTTATGTAAACTTAGAGAAAAGGTGTCAAGACAGATTAGAGGTAAAACGAACATCTGTTTATCTAAATATGTAAAATTACTTGGTCCTGACTGACTGACTGATTGACTGATTCATCATCGTCCAGAGGAAACCGCTGAACCTAAAGAGGTGAAATTTGGTACACAGTTAGGGTACGACATGAAAATGCACACGAAGAAGGGATTTTACGAAATTTTCCCCGGGGGGAGAGGGAGAGCATTAAGGCTTAACCTGAAGAACGGTTTCTACTTACTATTTTAGATTCCATTTTTTATTTCAGAAAATTGTTCAAATTGAAAATAATTCGTTTGATTCTCGGCAATTCTCATCATTCTCAGCGGTAGGTGTTAAATAACAATTACTATGGTTGTTGAAATACTAAATATAAATGGTGTTTGCTTGTAAAATCCCGCGGGCGAAGTCGCGGGTAACAGCTAGTTATAAATATAACATGACACAATCTATGGTAAACACGTTTTTATCTCAAAGTTTCTTTTAAACCCCTTCTTTTCCTCTCCCCTATTGTTTAAAGATATTACATAGTCTATTTTTTATTTCTTATAAAACATTGCTTCCCACTATCCACATAACAAGTAATTTACTATGAACTTTATCATTCTTCACATCAAAGACAAAAATAAACTATTTTGTTTTCTAAACGATACTTTCAATTCTATATTTCACGTCTTTCTATCAATCTATTTCTAAATATGGTAGAAAGAACTGAAAAAAGTTTAATTATAATCTATTAGCTATAGGATAGTATGCAATTTCAAAAGCAAAAAGTGAAGATCCAATCTTTCTGGCATAAAGCAACAACGTAATTACAGTTCTATTGAGAAATTTCAGTTTAATTAATATAAATTAATAAATGAAACAATTAAATAAAAACAATTCAACAAATATTTTGTTTTTGTTTTCAGTGAACTTGAAAGAGCCCTCGACATATATTTTCACTTTGAATATCAATAAAATTCATATCTACAATTTAAAAATTTATATTAATGCGAATAGAAGTCATCAAAAAAAAAATGTATTATTCAATTTTATTATATTATCCGAGTTTTCACTTTGTATTTAGAATATAATTTATTCACAAAATATTATATATATATTTAATTTAAATGTCTAGATAAAGTACTAAAAATAAAAGAAAAATTTTTTTAAATAATTTAAATATATAAATTAGTTTTATCATATAACTAAAGTTCATATCATATTGTTAAGTTAAAGCAAATCATAAAAACATTATATGATAAGAATGCCATCAACAATATTTTTGTTATACTCGTATAATTCTATAAAGTTATGTAACAAGAATATTATTGACAATATTTATCAATTCAAGTCATTCATAAAATTATTTTTTTTTCTATCATGTACTGTACATGTAGTGTTTAAAAGTATTTTACATATTTCAGTTTCTATTACTGTTTATAATCTTCATTCCATCTGAAAATCTTTTTTTTTGTTATTACAGTCAAGAAGCAGCGATGGTCGGATGGCCGAGCTGCTAAGGTGGTAGCCTATCATTCTACGGGACATGGGATTCAGACGAGTCGAAAAACCCCAAGAATTTTTCGAGGGGTGGTCTATCAAGTCTATATATATAGAAACGACCCATTATCTATATATTAATACAAATATGTAGGACCGAATATCTCAATATCCGTTGTTCCATTGTGGGTCTGGCCGAATCGTAGTGAACTTGCTAAAAGGATTCATTCAGTGCTCACAGAGTGAAAGGCTTTAAAAAGTTAAGAAGCAGTAGAAATAATTTTGTATTGTTCAATGTAAGTCGATACAGTAATATTTCGGTTTTCGTTGACTTCGGTTATCGTCGATTTTTTTCGCGAAAAATTTGTCTGTTTTCGTCGATTGCCTCGGATTTCGTCGGCGTGCTCAAGTGACTTCGCTGCTAATTTTGCAAAAACAAAGGGCGACCCACGCGTTTTCCGGCGCAGTGTGGCATTATTTCTCGTTGTGTGAACATTATCCCGCGACGGCCCACCATTGGCCAACGGTTCCGTTACCCGAACACTGTGGGAGTTCGGTCGTGGGTTCGCGCTTCGCCAAGGCGGGCAGGCCACGTAAAGTTTTCCGGGTTTTTTCCACGTCTGTAACGCCTGGATAGGGGCCAATTACCCTTAAACGGATTTCCCGGAAGGCATTATTCCCCTTGATACGACCATCATAAACGCATACAACTACTATTACATGACAATTACGTCACACTTTACCACGGGGCGATATAGGCAGAAAGCTCATATCCAACTAGCTTCTACTAGACAAGACATTACCCCGCGTGTCTAGCCGAACAATTCCATTGCTTTCATCTTAATGCAAATTATCTTATCTTTAATCTTAATGCTAACTAGTCTTTTATGTTAATTTCTTATTGCTTTTAGTATTTAATGCTATATTAATTCTCTATAAAATGTATTTTTTGTATGTATTTCGGAGTGTCTAGATCGAATTAATTGGATTTACATTGATTCATATGGAAATAATTGTCTCGGTTTTCGTCGGTTTCGGATTTCGCCGATTGTTTTCGGACGGATTATTCACGAAAACCGAGTCACTGTATCACTGTATATAATTGACCAACTCCTTTCACCCTCGTAAATAAAGCGAATTGTTTTAAATGAATTCTGTAGAAAAGCAAGTCTTTCACTTAAAAAATTATTTTAGAAACATTAATGTTTTTAGAATATGATGTTTTAAATATTAAAACTTCTTAAAAACTGCTGGAAAATATAATTATCATGACAATAAATTCTAAAACTTAACAACTAAACATTTACATCGAAAGGAAATGCATATTATTCAGATCTTTTTAATCCGTGATAAAGGGACCATTCACCTTTAATGTTGACAGATTTATTACATTTGGTAATTGTTTTTCTTAAAATTGATAACAGTAAAATTCCCATTCTGTTTCACAATGTTCTCAAATTTTTAACTTTCTATTTGTTATCGAATTCGCATCATTGCATGTCAGACATTCTAGGTTATCGTTTTGATAAATTTGCAAGTATAATAAACATTCAAACTTTATAAAAATAATTATTCCAGTTAAAATTAATTATCTATTTATATATCTATATTAATATTTATATTTACTTTTTATCAGATGAAGTTAAGATGGTCTATACTGTATTATTGATGCATCACTTTCTTTTTGTTTTTCATTTAGCATATATTTAATATAGCCTAATAGCAAGAATTTATTAGAAATTTACCGTACATTTAAAAGGTATAAAAATAAATATTTTAACCTACTTTGTTTTAAAAACCATTTATAAAAAGCGTTTGTAACTTATATAAGAAGATTCTCAATTAAATTTTTGCGTTAATGATAGCATAAGTTTATATTTATTCGAATTTCTCATTGCAAAATGACTATTAAATTTCTACTTCTACTATTGTAGACGTACTATTGAAAAGTATATTCAACAGGAGCGCTCTGTAAAGCATGCAAGACCATTATGCCTTCTCCCAACTCATCATATCATTGGATTAGATGATAAATCCACTTCAGAATTACACAAACCTCATCCTTATAAATTAGATGGATTATTTTGACTATTCAAATGGCTCAGTTATTTGTAAATTTTAAAATTAATTATATAAGCAATTTCTATTCGGTACTGTACCTCTAGCTGGTTATAGATTGGTTATTTTCATATAAAAGTTAAATTTTTTATGAATTAATTTTACATTTTTTGTTTTTCTAGCTCTGTTGTTGATACTAATTTTAAAATAATTATACAGTATATTATTTATTTTCCTTCCAATTAATAATTTGATTAATTAACGCGAGACATAACATTAAGGCTCTATTGTTTATGAGGGGATCAGCTAGCATAAGTGAAGGATGAAGCAATCTTATTCATATTATACATTAGATTATAAGGTTTGAATCGGGTTCGAATCCGAATTGCCACGCATACATTCATCTGGCCAACTACAAATTAGAATATTTAACATACACAGTATTAAAAGGTACCGTATGTTTTAATGTAAAGATAACATATACTGTATGTAGTTTAAAGATTTAACATATAATACTTTACATTTAAAAAATTCTCTGTGCATAAAATTCAAAATATAATGAAAATCGGAACTGTTACTGTCATAATCAAAAATACAATGATTACTGCTCTTAATAATAAATATTCTGTTTTATAAAAACAATAAAATCGTGTAATGACGACAAATATCGTAGCCTAATTTTTTAAAATGCATAGTACTTAGAATGTAGATACGTAAATACGTAGAATATTCTGAAATAATTTTAAATTTATATATATATATTCTTTGTATTCTAACGTAGCGGATATTGTTTACAATATGTTCTATTCTAAGAATCGTAATTATGAAGGATAAAATTAAAAAATAAGGAGTTTTTTCTGGAAAAATGTTAAGCTAATTCCTCGAAATTGTCAATGACTACTTCATTATACTCAAAACAAGATTTTTCTATAGTATTTCGGACTTATACAAAAATATATTTTTTATCTATAAGTCTGAATTATTTATAAATAAACAATAATATAAATCACAATATTAGATTGTTATTAAAATTAAAAATATAATTTGCATTGTTATATAAAAATTTCGAATTTATTATCGCTGTAAATTATTTTTCTCGAAGGAAGTATCAATAAAATTTTTATAATTTCTTCTACTGAAATATTAATGTTTTAATTAAAATATTTATTAAATTAATCGAAATTTCTTTATTAAAAAGTATAAATACAGAAATATTTTATATTATTTCTGTATTTAAAACACGAAAACTTTGTCCTGTTCTGTGAGAATCAAGACACATTTTTTTTTAAAATAACATCTTAATTAATATCGATATATCTCTATATTCTAATTAGTTAAAACACTTACTACATATTCTTAAATTATTATATTTCCTGGAAAGAACAAATGTATAATGCTGATCAAGTTAAGGTCAAAGCATCATTCACATTCTGGGGCACGTTTTTAAAGCTTTCTTTGATAAATAAATCTATAAATTAGACAAATTAATCGAGTATATGTTATATTACGTATTATATATGTCGGTTTACTTTAAAAATAGCATAGTTACATTAAAAATGAATCTCAAACTTCCCTGAAATCGACTCCATTTTGATGATTCCGATTTTCTCTTACCTACAGTTCATCAATTGTGTTTATAACTATTAAGAAAATAACGTATATAAATGAATCACGAACCTAAGCGCAATAAATAAAATAAATAAAACAAACCTCAAATTTCAGGATATGAATATATTATAAAAAAATTTTGTAAAGAAGACTGCAATTAAACAGATGAATATTTTATAAAAAATGTTGATGAATTTAAGTAAATTATACGATGACAATTACCATATAAATTGTAAATATGTTAATAGTGTAATGACCTGGCGACTTTAAATTTTACTCAAAATTTCACCAACCAGGCCATTTTTCACTTTCTGCTGACGAATTATATTAAAATACTCTATCCATTTAATAAACAGTGGGATATTTATGCAAATAATGCTTCACTTTTTAAATAAATGCATTAAATTATACAAAATACAATTTATTTTTCATCGAATAGATTTATCCTTTGTAATATAAAAAACAGGAAAAGTATATTAGTCAATAACATCCGAAAATACATATCATATAACCTATATTTTTCTTTATGTTATTTGTTCAACTGATCTTTAAAGTAGACAAAATTCTGTAATTTAAAGAATAAAACAAAATGTTTGTATTTTTTAATAAATCTTTAAAAACATTCTATTTACTTATAATTTATATAAGTAAATAATTACGTTTCAAGGTTACCTAAGTCCAAAAATGTAAAAATTTTCGGGGTGGAGGTCACTTTTTGACCGATCGCCATACTTTCCCTCTGTTATATATAACAGCCGGAAAAGTAAAAATTAACTATTTAAAAATGTTCCATTTAAATTATTTTAATCATCTTACGCTGTCTAAATTTCTAAGATATTCTAAAATTTATTGAAAATTTTGAGAATAATTTAAAAAAAATAATAAAAATAGTTCCGTGTTTTCAATACACTTACAACATACGTGTCAAAATATTAAAAGTAACTTGTATCGGATATTTTAACAGATAACCAATATAAACTAAGGTGATAAGATTAAGATTTGAAGGCCGAATGCTGAGGCGATAAAAGGGTCAGCCTACCTTTCAGGGGAACTTGGATCGAACCGGGCGAGCCACTACAAAGTTGGCTTAAGCGATAAGTGACCACACTACCTAATTGTCCCTATTGAGTGACCACAAAAGTCATAAATGGGTATTTATGTGCTTCGTGATGTAGCATTTATATTTAAGCGTATTTTAACAATAAAAATGGTAGTAAAAAATGTTAAGAAGATTATGATATAACAAGTTTGCATTAACTGTAAAATATAGTTGACAACTAAAAATAGAAATAAGAAAAAGTAGACAAAGAAACTTTAAGATTAAATATAAAACATTCGAATAATTTATAATAAATATTTCTTATATATTAGAAAACATAATAACATCGATTTTAAAATCCAGACACGTGATAATTTACAACCAGTTCGTAGAATTTGAAATTATTTTCGACTTCCTCTTAACACTACTTTATGACACATAGATAACATTATATTGCAAACTCTTGCACAACCAAATTGAAATTTTATTGGTTCAAGCTAATATATTAACAAATCGCAACTCTTCTGCTTATCGGGCTTTACTTATATAAGTCAGAAAATTTTACTAAAATAAAGTATATACAATAATCAACTGTTAATAAGTAAGTCTTTAAACCATTTACACGTTAGAAATTTAATTATGTTTTAAATGTTCTTAAATAAAACGCGTTATAATTGCTAACATTTGATTTTTGCAGATAAAATGGAAATGAAAGTGTTCTTGGGCATATTCTTTCTGGCATATAGTTGTTACTCCTATCCAACAGGAGCACCACCCGAAGCTTGTGGCACATTAGCACCCGCGCATCGCGTTATAGTCGATGGAGTACCGACTTCGGAGATCCATCAACCCCAAACTGGTCCTTCTCCCTACAAACTGGACGCGATAAAGAATCCCGATAATTCTATAACCTGTGAGTATAGAAATCTATTAACTTAATTATCTCTTAAGTTATGTTACTTAAATGTACTTTTGTTTATTAGTAACTCTTAGTGGAGACGACTTCAAAGGATTCGTTTTCAGAGCTTTCGACGGAAGCGGAGAACCCGTTGATGGCCAGTTTGAAGAGAAAACTGGTTTGAGAACAATAAACTGTGATTCTATTAAAGTGAGAACTCTTTTCTTTTATTATAAATGTGCTTTTTTAATAAATATCTTTCTTAAGATTAAAAAAAACAGATTTTAATACAAATACATCATTACAGGATACCGTAACTCACGTAGATGCAAATGATAAATCGACATTTGAATTTGTTTGGTATCCACCTACCGATGTCACTGGATCAGTTATTTTCAAGTAAGTTGACAAATTTTTTTCCTTACAAAACTGCGAGTTGAAAAATTAATAAACGTGTATATAAAAAAATTAAAAAGCAATTTTTATTTTTCGTATACAAAAATGACTTATTTTTTAAAATTCTTTTAGGGGATCCGTTGTGAAAAATTATTCAACGTTTTGGCTAATCGAATCCGAACCAGTCAACTATTAATTATAAAAATGTGATATTCTGTTTTTATATTTGAAGCTTGTGATATGTCTCGATGTATACAGAAACATTTTGAATAAAACAAAATATTTGCTATTTCTATGTCTATATATAATTATATATAAAGTAAAGTTTACTGTTTAGATTTTTATTATTTTAAATAAGGCGAAATGATAATTATTCCTTAATATTACGCAGTGGCATTTCCAGGATTTTTAGAATATGGATGCTGTAGAGCAAGTTAGGTCACGTTTTTCGGAGAATGTTACTCAAATACGTTTGAATTATTTTACCTAATCTTACGTAATTGAAGTCATGCGACACTCGTTATTATATTTATTTTTATGTGACAAAATGTATTACTTTGGTATTAGGCCTACACATACAAGGTGATGATGCAGCACTATAAACACCTATTCATACGTGAATTTAGTACAGTATCTTAAATTTAATGGAGATTTTATAATCAACAATCTTAGCTGAAAAGGTATATATACAAGAGTGATTTTATTCTTGAGAATTAATGCAGTAGGCCTATATTTAAGTTTTATGTATCATTCTTTATATTGTAATCAATATAAAATACTTAATAAATATATATTAATACAGTAATTCCCAACCGGTGTTCCGCGGAACACTGGTGTTCCGTAAGCATCTCCCAAGTGTTCCGCAGATTTAGTCGCAAATCGGAAAGTGTACAATCGTATTCGAGCCGCCGAATATCAAAAAATTAAAATCATAAAATTTTCATAAACTTAAATATATATGTACGACTCGTACTTATGGAGTGTACTACTGTTTCGAATAAGATAAAGGCAATGATAAAAACTGAATGAAACATGTAAAAAACATCAAGCACAAGTTTCCCATTAAAGTTATTTAGGTATATTTTTCTCCTGTCTTAGAATTGGGGTTAATAATATGAGTAGAGATTTTGAATTATAACTGTTCAATTCTAATAAAATAACTGATGACAAGCTTATGTATTTCATATTAACTTAAGTAAGTGTTCCGCTAAAGAAAATTGCCCACAAAAGTGTTCCGCATCCTAGAAAAGGTTGGGAACCACTGTATTAATACAATGAATTCATATCCATTTACAGGTATTAACAGTTAAAATAATTATTTGTGGATTAAAACATACAAAATTTGCTTACATATTCTTCATCAAAAGTATAATATATAAACGTTAATGGGCAGCTTCTGTGGATAATATAGTGCAACGTTATTAAAGAAAAAGTTATTTTATGTTTATAAAAGTAAAAACTATTTATTATTTTTATATATTTTTTTAAGTTAACAAGTTTTTAGTGTGGTTGTTCATTTCTATTCAATGAATTGCTTAATATTGGTTAAAAACTATTCATTAAAATTGAGAAATTAATTCTTACATAAACTATTTAATTTAAAATCAAAATGACGTATTATTTCGATAATTACTAAATAATATTTTAGAATAATGTGAATAATTTCCGGCATGATTAATCTTGTTATATAGACTCGGATCATTACTTCACCTCCGCTGATGTCAGTCGTCTGTGATAAAAAAAACAAATTTTTAAATGTGTAAACATTATCGGATAATTAGTGAAAATTCATGTGTTTTACAAAAACAACTATTATTAAGATTTTTAATAAAAATATTTATAAAAATTAGGTAAAAAATGAGTTAATTATTATTAAACTTCAAGCGAAATAATGAAGGTTATAATACATGTTTTAAAATTTGTCACATGACAAATAATGTTTATTAATTAAACAAACAAAATAAAAATTGTTTACTTTATTTTATTATTTTGACTTATTTAAAGTAATATATTTAAACCGGATAATTAAAACAAATTTAAAAACAGCATTCGTTGACTCTTCTAATGATAAAATGGCATTAGGATAGGATATTACAGAATAAAAATTAGTACTTTATAATATGAATTTGATTTTTCTCGCTCAAGTTTATTAAATTTTATTAGTATTTTAAATTTACTTGTTATTATTTCTTTGAAAAAGTTATATTTGGAAATGAATATAGTACAGTACGGCTATACTTTATACAGTAAAGATAATAACGCAAAATGAAGTAATATGGATGTGCTCCTGATTAAGAATAAAATATAAAATTGGACAAAATTGCATATAATTAATTTTAAAAAAATGCATATAAAGTGTTTAAAATAATTCAAAAATAAAGTGCAGAAAATACACAGAAGTTTCGGAGGTTTCCATGCAGGCCTGACCTGCAAGGAAACCTCCGAAACTTTGTTTCCAGATCTATTTATGTGTATATAATCATACGGAATATAAATAATTTCAAAATATATAAGTAACTTAATAAATGAACCAACATTGTAATTAATTCTCTATTTGATGCATCTAATGCAGTTTCCTCTTTACAGATTTCCTGTTTAAGTTAAATCTGCGTATCCTCTTTGTTTAGCGATCTCATCGAAACAATTTCTACGTAAAATAATTCGGTGCGATTTTTTCTATAATATACACAATTTAAATGCACGTATGAATTGGATGCGCGACCTTGAAATTTGCCAAAAATTAGCAGTGTCATCACGAAGTTTTGATAATCTTCTTTACCTTCTTTACGTGTTTTTGTTCTAAACCTTGTTTATATTTTGCAGTTTTGTATACATTTTAAATATATTTTTGTTCCATTTTTCAATTTTAATTTGTTCTTTTTATTTTTGCATATTTTTGGTAATTATTTTTCTCTCTTAAACCGAAGCAGTCATCTATAAACTATTAAAATTTAACAGAAACAATGCGAAACGGCAATTATCAAAACAACTACTGCCATTTTTTTTTCTTCTGTTCTATTGGTTTGGATAATGACCTATGGTTGAGCTGGGATGCATCACATTTTTATAATCACGTGATTCTAACTTTTTCTATTTAAGACCCAAGTTTGGATGGAATTAGTCAATTCGAAATAAAGTTACAAGTAAGTACTTTTATACCTTTTATTTTTAATAGTAATAATATATAGTTTGAAAAGGTATGTTAGGTACGAAAATTGTTTATTTAAATCTACTTTTTGCAAAAAATCAATAAAGTTTAGATTAATTTTTAAATTTTATTGATGAGATTCAAAAAGAAATATTTGAAATTATTCTTCTGTGACGTGTTATTGACCTTCAAATCTATTTATATGGATGACTACAAACTAGTTTTGTTATCTGCTTAGAAAGTTTAGGATTTTTTTAAAAAATTGGTTTTTTTTCATTATTTTTGTCTATTGTTTATCATTTGATCAGCGGAAACAATTTTAAATGAGTTTTGATGAGAATTTTTTCGGCTGTTTTAATATAAAAAAAAAATTTAAAGAATTGTTTTATCTCTATGCAGTTAAACGTTTTCGTAAGTATAAAATTATTATTAATTTTTTTGTAATTTAGAAAGAAAACTTAAAAACTAAGACAATGAAGACCTGTCTCGCCGTACTTCTTTTGGCAACAACTTGTTACGCTTTCCCAAATGGAGCACCACCCGATTCTTGCGAAGATCTATTGCCTAAACATGCTAAAAAAGGAGCCGATGGAAAACCTACTAAAGAATTTTTCGAAGTTCAAACGAGTGTTTCTCCATATAAAATAGAAGTTAAAGCTTTAAAATGTGATTTAGTTGAACGTAAGCATGATTTTACCTGAAACTATAGGGTCGTTCTCACCGTTCAACGTCGTTGAACTACACTAGAAGTTGAAAGTCCGTTGAACGTACTGATTTCAATTTAATTCATTAACAGGTTTAAACTTTGTTGTATAGTACAACTAGCTGTCAACTGCAGTTTTTCAACAATAGTTGAACCGTGTGAACGCCCCTTAATTATTTTTTTCCACGGCTTCCATTTTGAATATCGTATTGTCTTAGCCAAAAGACCATTTTTGCTGTTTAAATTACGATTCATATCACAAATCAATTTCAAAATTTTATCACGCTTTTCTTTTAATTATTGAGCATTTTAAAATTTAATTAAGTTTAATTAAAATTAATATTTCAGTACTAAGAATGTGAGCGATTAGATATTATTTTTTTAATTTTTGACTACGTGTATTTATTTAATTTTTGTTTTGAGATTTTATTATGAATTCCAAACAACTGACTTTTTAAAATATTTTTCTTAGTAACTATTATTGGTGCCAACTTTAAAGGATTTATGATCCGAGCTTACGACAAAGAAGGAAAACCAATAGAAGGACACTTTGTAGAAGAAGATGGATTAAAAACTATAAAATGTGACGAAGACGAAGTAAATATCTATCTTCTTGCTTAGTATATTCTTTAAAATATAGTTAAAATTAAACATTCTTTATATTATTTATAGGATACAGCAACACACACCAATTCCAAAGAAAAGGATAATTTCACCTTTCAATGGAAGTACCCAGAAGGTTGTGACAAAGAAGAAGACACAGAAGTTATTTTCAAGTAAGTTATTGATGAAGTGTTTTTACTGAAAATCATTTTACATTTTTCTATAATAATAATAATAATAATAATGGATTGTATTTTACAGGGGGAGCATAATGAAGAGTTATTCCAGATTTTGGATGGTCGAATCTGAACCTGCCATACTTAAAAATTCGGATTAGAAAAGCATTACAAATATTTAATTGTTGATTTAAAGTCATTTAAATTTACAAAAAAGCGTTTACATGTTTTTTATTTTCAAATTTGATTAATAAAACAGATTATACTACGTTAATTTTGTATTGTTTCACAGTTTTTTTTCCTTATGTTTAACAGAACTAACTTCATTTTAGTACAAGTAATCACGTGTCCGCTAAGTTTATTTCTGTTTTAATACAAGAACTTTAATTCTTAAGGTGCTCCTAATCTTTATAATTAAATTAATATTGAACAAATGTACACATTTGAAACGTCCTTATTGCATTTTTCCTATGTTTATGGAAATTTCTAAAGTACATGTTTTACTCTAAACCATCAACTTAACAATTGAACATTTCTAACAGGAAAATGTCATTTACAGATTGTATCAAATCACTTGTATTCTGCTCAAATAATTAATATAAAAATTATTTGCAAAGCCATAATTTAAATAAAAGCACGTTGCATAGAAATTATTTATTCGGCTGATTCTAAACAAATTACAAGACAAATTATCAATATGAAATTGTTAAAAGTTTCAGAAACGTTAATTTTAAATATTTCTGTTTTGAAAAGAAATTTTTTATAGAGTGACGAGTTCAATATAAGGTTAAATGTTCACGAGATCCAGAACCGTCGAGTGCTTGTACGGGGCCAGGGGTTAGAGCGGGTCCATTTTGCCTCCTTTTTGAAACAAATAAAATAAGTGGAAAATTAAAAAGAAGCCTTAAAAATGTTGTTTTCTATTAGTAAAAATAATATCGATTTATAGGAAATAGGAATCACTACGGATTTTTTTAAAATGTTATGACTGTTTTTCATCTTAGTTTCTTGTCCACATCTCACTGCAATATAAGTGTTACGTACATAACAGGAATTTTATACCTTCCTAAGTTTTCTATGGGCCTGGAGGAAAATCCTGAGCCTCTTCTCAACAGCCCCAACTAGAAATATAAAATTATTGTACTTAATTTATGACGCTATATTTATAATAATTCAAGTCGAGTTTACTTTAACATTTTTTAAAATACTTTATATTAAAATTGTTTAAAAACTAAAGTAACTTATAAATAAACGAATATCTTCTGTTGATTAATATACAGTATTTAAAAAACTTGTTAAAATTAACTCTACTTGCGAATTGTTAACGATTCTGCAAAGTTATCTTGATCTGATTTTAAAATAAATTATAAAAAAATAGAAAAATATGTTTAATTTTTTAATTTACATTTTTTTCAGGAAAATTTCAATACATTTTTCTTTAAAAGTTTTAAACATTTTCTTAAATATTGCTGCAGATTTTTCATATTTTGTATTTACTTTTCAGTTTTGCATTATAGATTGTTTATTAAATAAATTTGATTGAATTAAATCTCTACAAACCTATAATTTTGATGATATTTATATAAACATAACAGAAGTAAGGCAGAGTTGTATGATCAAACAATGGATAAATGTGTCCTCGTCCTTGAGAACTGTCGATCATAAAAAATAGTCTACTGCAAACAATCACTTCTATGTCGTGACGAATATTCTCGAAAACTTGATTTTCGAACAGGTCTGCAATCCTATTCTTGACTTACATATTAATTTAGTTTTACTTCTCCGATAGTTACAAAAGCATTAAAATTTTAAACGTCGAACTTGGAGCAATGCCATATAATGAATAAGATTATAAAATAAGTAAATTTATATTAAAATTTATTTAAAATAATTTTTAAAAACGTAAAACTTTCTATAGGTATTTTTATTAAAAATTGTAACTAATTGGATAAATGAAGATGGGTAAATGTACAGTACAATCCTGTCCAATGGCGTAACTAGAAATTTTAGTCTTAATAAAATGCTGCTGCAATGCAATGGTGAAATTTATTCTTCTCTCTAGATTAAATAGTATGCTTTATTTTGTTAGAGAACGTGCTCCTTCAGTGGCAATACGAAGATGTAGACTAGTCACGAACCAGTGAAGTCCTAATATGAGACTCGGAGCTTTGGCAACATAATTTTATTTTTCTATTTTCTACCTCGAACTATTATGCAACTCTAATTAAGCTGACATTTGTGAAGAACTTTCAAACTAAATTATATAGTTACTACTTTGAATATATTATTTTAATATCTAATATACTGGAGGATGAAGTATGTTGGTACGTTCATTTTTTTTTCATTGGTGAATCATCATTTCCCTTAACGGGGATCAGTCTTCCCCGCACCGCTTTCGCACAACGGGGCTTAGATACTTTATTCTTAATTTTTCTTTACACTTAATATCAATTAAACAAAAATAAAAAAAAAACAACAAACTTCTGAGCAACTCGCTCAGGAAAATAATTTACAATTTAATTCGAGCTACTTTGCTCTGCAAGACCTTCCTCAGAAGGGTAACCAACTGCCTATACAACCGTTCATTCCTAATCAGTTGGTAAACACTACAGGGCCAACGAAGCCCTTCATCCAATACTGTCATTTCAAGATAATACCTTTCAATTATCCATTCCAAGCAATAATAAATTAGATGGTTTAAAGTTTCCATCTCCTCTCCACACACACACATTCATGTTGATCATCCAAGTGAAACCTACTCTTATATTCACCAAATCCATCATGACCCGAGAGACAAATCAGAAGTACCCGCTCTCTCCCAAACCACTTTAGATGAGAGAGTCTCTCTTCAATATTCGGAAGTATATCAAAAGTTTTCCTCCCTTTTATACTATTCGTCCAAGTGTGTTGCCATTTTTCTATAATTATATTCTTTAATGCCTTCTTTACCCAAGACTGTGGGATAATTTTAAACGCTTTTTCATTTCCAATGGCTGCTTAATTGGCCAAAAAATCGGCCCGTTCATTTCCATATATACCAACATGTGCTCTGAATCAGAGCACATGTTGGTATATGTTGGGTCAGAGCCTCTGACCCACGTAAAACAAAACTTCTCTATTAAACCATGTTTTCTAAGTTTGGTCTGAATACCATATACCTGCTGATGTTTACATTTACGGTTAGTAAGGGCCTGAAGAGCACTAAAACTGTCTGTATTAATACAGATTCCTTCGTTACGTATGTATGGTACAGTAAGACCCCGCTTAACGCTGATTTGATATAACGCGGTCTGCTCGAAGCCTAAAAAAAGCTCAAAATTTGCGCCGATTTAAATTATTGCGGCTCTCCATTGATTCGTATATAATATTGATTATTTACGAACACGAACCAATCAAAAAAAGATGGCAAAAAGGTGTACTTTTTTTAAAATTTATCTTTGTTTTGCCATGAATGCCATAGGCAATATCGACTTCGCTTGGCAAGAATTAACTGATAAATGCACGAACGAAGTGTGGAAGAAATTATGGCTAAAGGTATCCAAAAATTCTCAACGAGAAGAGCTTATCGCTGTATCGTTAGGTTGATCAAACTCGACCTAATCGATACAGCAGGACTAGGAGATGTAGACGAGCAGAATATTGAGGAATTACTGCAGGTTTCTGGTGAGAGCCTTACCAACGACGACCTTCGAGAACTGGAAGAACAAGGAATTCACGTAGAACTGGAAAATAGTGATTCTGAAAACAAAGAACCCAATGAATTTCTCTACAGTTTTCCTTAGTAAACGTTTGGTAACTGAAATCGTTGATCAAATTGTAGCTACCGATTCACATTTTGAAAGGAGTGCAAAAGCAGAACGAGGCGTTTTGGATGCGATCTTCCGCTACCGGCATTTGTTAAGGAAAGAAAAAAGTGACAAATGAAACTACACGACTTTATCGCAAAAAACAAAAATTTCAGAAAAGCCAGAAACTTCGTCACAAAAATGAACTTTACATTTTTGTATGCATATGTTTATGTGTTATTTAACATATATTATTATACAAATTAATATAAAAATAACTTAAAATTTGTTTATTTTTGGTCGCCTGTTTCCCTATCCCTGTTTACTCTATGTTAAAATGACGTCGTTTAACGTTGTTCTGTTTAGCGCTTTGTCGTCTAGGAAGTCATCCTCCGCGTTAAGCGGGGTCTTACTGTGCTAGGCAGACTTGAAACCTACAATTTTGTAAGAAAACATCCAGCGACGAGTTCAGTGGCGTAGCGTGGGTGTCGAGCCGCCAAAAAAATTCAAAATTATTTAGCCGGCGCCATCTGTTAGATATTTTATTATTTAAAAGACTTATATATTCATTAATTATAATAACTATCGGCAAAAATCTTCATTTTGTGTAGTGGATGGTTATAATTTAAAAAAGTCATGTAAATGCTAATAACGTGTAAAATCTTCATTAAATCCGACCCCACTCGAGTTATGACCACTTCTATCTCTTCATCCCCTTAATCTTTAATCACCAATGTTTAATAGCATTAATACCTCTAATACACAAACCTCTCTGCAGAATTTCAGAAATTTTCGACAAAGACACATGATTTACTAAGCTTCAAAGTAAGTGAACAAAACCATGCCCCCCATACACACACGCGCACTAACATTCATACATACAGAAAAAAACCACCCGAATTTTTATTTGCATTTTCGACGTTTCAAGGTTTCCTAAGTCTAAAAGTGTAAAAATCATGGAGAGTTATTATTTTGACCGATCACGATACTTTCCCTCTATTATATAGCCAGTGTTTCTCAATAACGTGTAAATCGTCATTAAATCCGACCCCACTGGAGTTATGATCCCCTCTATTTCTTCATCCCCTTAATCTTTAACACCTAAATAGAGTTCAGCTTTTTATAAAAGTCTTTTTGGGATGCATTTCCCTCGGCATATCGCTCTCGTGTCGCGTTGCCCTAACCAAATAAACCAAACTAATTTTAACCAGCGATTATTTATTATGACATCGTCACAATTCCTTTAGTAGTGTCTTGCTTCTGTACTTCATAGTTTTCCTGTTAACAATAGAGTCGTGCCGGTTATCTATCCAACTCCGTTCGGGGGGGGGGAAATTTTGAATTGATGTAACGTGACTTTCGGTCGAAACGGAAAGTTCTTATATAGTTAATCTGGACCTCCTGCTCCTAAGCATATCTGATCTCGATTTTCATCTATCTAATAACTTTCTCGAGATTAAGGAAAAACGGACAGACACACAGATAGACAAGGAACATCAGGTAAATTGCAGCCCGGTATTTTTCTGTAAACGTGATATTTAGAGAACATACTTCTCACGTAGTTTGTACAGTTTGTTACAAAAATGTAAACATTTTATTATCACATGGAGGTAATTATTATCGCATTTTTACAAGATTTCTTTTATTTAAACAAATCATATGAAGTTTTTCGGACGTTAAGGTTAACAACTTCGATCACGTGCGCGGCCATCATAACCTACCCAACACGAAGCCCAAATATGTATTTTGCCCCAGTCCCCCGTTACTCTCTGGGTGGTTCTAGCTATGAAGTATGGGCAAAGACGTATGTCTTCAGAAAGTTTTTATTGTTGAGTTCAATCAACGTAACTTTGTTGATATTCGTCGTTTTTTCTTTTTAGTTTTTCGCTCTGTGACATTAAGCGGATCTTTTTCCATATTTCCATGTATACCATTCGGTCATGTCCACGACAAAAGCGGCCGGATGGTGAGAGACGGACCCTGACATATCAGACGACAGACCACTCCTGAAAAATTCCTCAGTTGTTTCCCGGAGACAATCTTAAAGGACTTACTAGTCTGTCTATGAAAAAAATCAACGTGAGAGTAACGTCACGCGTGATGTCACTTTAGTTAAACCAATCAGCACATTTCCCTAATGATGTCAGCACTTTTCTCTTTATATGTCAGGCTATGTATATGAATTTTATTTTATATTCTCTCACTAGACGGCAGAAAGACTTTTCCGTTAATTGTGTTACATTTTTATATTATGCATTAACTGTAAAGATTCATGCATTTAACTCTTCCGCCCTATGAGCACTAAAAGGGTCTCCTGTTAGCAAGCCCATTATGGGTTAGGCCAGGCCAACAATGGGGCGGCGGAGTGATGAGGGACGGGCCCGGTCGGACCCGTTCCTGAGGATTTTTCCAACCTGTCAGGATTTGATTCCGGCCCCCGAGAGCGGTAGGCTTGACCGCTCGGCCATCCGGCCGTCGAATCGACTTGGTATTAACCAATGAGCATCAGCCATTAATCGCTTAGTTATGGCAAGTTACTTCCAGTTTCTTATTTGCTAAACATGTCATCCCCATTATAAACAGTGTTATGGAAGCTTCACGTTTTACTACTGGAATACGAGGAGGTTCGCTATAATAGTTGTTAAAAGAAAAAAAAACCACCAAAATTGATTCTTTCCGTAGACAGACTGTAGGAACAATGAAGTTTTTAAATAGTAATTTTAAATTAAAATTTATAAAATGTTTATTACAAATAACATTTTTTTTTTCTTATCTTCCAATCACCGATCTAAACTCTCAATCTTTCAATCTATTCCGATCTTCGTCCATTTAGATAACATTGGCTTTGCGAATTTTTTTTTATCGTTGTCTCTGATCATAAACTCTGCTACATTAACTTCTTTTTAAAATAAATTATTATATTACTATAAATAATGTTGTAAAAATTAATATTTTAAATAATATTTCGCTTTCTATAATTAAATTGAAAAATAATATTTTTTGATAATTATCGGGTAGAAAATTTCTGTCTGGCAACACTGTTATGTAATTTTAGCGCGCTTTATTTGGCGGGATTTGCGTCGGCTGGTTTTGTCTGTATCTCTCCTGAGTTTGTTTAGTTAAGACAAAATGTTCGAAGCCAGATTAGTTCAAGGTGCCTTATTAAAGAAGGTTTTAGAAGCCATTAAAGATCTTATTAATGAAGCAACGTGGGATTGTGCGGCCACGGGAATCAGTTTACAAGCCATGGACAATTCTCACGTTAGTTTGGTTTCCCTCAATCTCAGAAGTGATGGCTTCGATAAATTCCGATGTGATCGAAATTTATCAATGGGTATCAATTTAACCAGGTATTTAATAATATCTAATCCAATATTCGATGAACAATTTCTTTACGATAATCATTTGATAGTAATAAGTATTTTGCGCTCTTCTCTATTATCTTTAATTTAATATATGTATGTCTCTTGTTATTTTATATAATACGAAAAGTTTGTAGGTTTTACAGCATTTTGAAAACGACAACTTTTTTATATTTAATAATGATTTTGATTTTCAGGGATTTTATTCCTTTGTCTTCAATTGATAGCTTTTCATACGTAAATAGTAGTACAAATAACACAAAAAGTATAACATATTTGAAAATCAGTTGCCGTGGTTTATTAAGGAGAGTCCCAGACTGTCCTTTGTTCTGCATCCAAGATCAATTTTGCACAGGAAGTTCTTTGACCTGTTTCGTAAACTAGGTTCTCGACATTTATATGTCCTGGGCCTCTAAAGTCCGCACGCTATGATGAACTGCGGACCCCCGGTTGATAAACGCGGAACTACATTTTAACCGATACAAAAATATATATATTTTATCGACTATATGAATTTTGAACTAAAATTTGATGTATAAATTTAAGTGTCTCTTTGAATAATAATGTTTTGTGATTACATTAATTAAAGTAACAAAGAAAATAAAATACCCCATTATCGATAGAAATATACAGGGAAACCTCTGATTTTGTCGATAATCTGTCCAAAAACAATTGGCGAAATCTGAAACCGACGAAAACTGAGGCAATTATTTCCATATGAATTGATGTAAGTCCAATTAATTTGTTCTAGACACCCTAAAATGCATACTAAAAACAATAAGAAATTAATACAAAGTGAATATAAAAGACTAATATAAAGAATGAACAAACATTTAACGTGGCATTCGAAGGGCTGCTGGCTCTGGAAACTTTCTTTGGTCCCATGGTGGTTTCCCAAAGGAAAGGAAAGCAATGAAATTATTTGACTAGACATATGGGGTAATGCTCACATGAGAAACAACACACTGAGCAGGAAAACGCCCTTTGTTTTGCAAAATTGGCAGCAAGGTAGGTGGACGCATCTAAACTCCATGAAATCACATGAAGCACTGATGAAATCCGAGGCAACCGACAAAAACCGAGGTATTACTGTGCTTAAAATTAACATACATCTAAAAATAAATTTTTATCTTTGGTTCTGCAAATCGACCAATAATAAGCAAGTCAATTTTAAATTTAAGAAATCAAACAATTAATGTGTAAGAACACACAATTTTCATATTTGATGACATTTCATTAACCCAGCATTGGACTGATGCAGTGCTGTATTATAGAATATGCTGTGTTATTAGACAGTGGAAGGTTTTTGATCCTCTGGATGCAATTTTACTTATCTTTGTGTGTAAAACTGTACAAATCTGCCTTTTAAGATTGTTTAACACACTATTTCATTTTTTTCTAGGTTACTCCTATTCTTGCTTGATTTGAAACAAGAACACTTCTTACTTTGTACTTTGGTACACTTTTATTGCCCATAAATACAGACTTATTCTAATTATCAAAGTAAATGAACAGTAGTGTACCACAGATGGTTTCGTAATAAGTATTGATTCCAAGTGTGTTAAATACTTCCATTTCTCATATCAAACACTTGCAATAATGTCTTTGGAAAAGTCTTTAGAAAAATCATACATGAACTAACTGATTTTACTTAGCACAGCATAATGTCATCTTGGCATTTGTCATCTCTAAAAAGAGACCCCACACCCTCTTTCCAAGAACTGCACATTTTGAGCACTTTTACATGAAAATCTTAATTCCAGGCTTATCCAGTGCACCAATAACCTTTCCCCAACAAGCTCAACATGCCAGCATACTGGATGCCAGGTTAACAGAATATTACTCTACAGATCATTAATCGATCACTGTATAGTTATTTATGTTTTTTGATAGCCCTAATGCATTTGCAAGCCAAATAAAAGCTGTGCCTCAACTTTCAAGTGTTCTCATCCCTAACATGTTGAAAGTTGAGGTATGCCTGTAATATGTAACATATCATTACATGTTATATATTATTCACTTTGCTTTTTCTGAATCAATGAGTTTTCCCATTTAGCAATTTACTCTGTCAATACAACACATTGAAAATTTTTGTTTTTCACATTTTGTAGTGTGAACCAAGTTAATTAGGTGAATAAGAATTGCTTTCTGGTTTTTCATTTAATTTCATTATTTACTGTGAATATGGCTAACCTGTAGAATGACTTTTCATTCATTTACATGATTGGAGTTTTGGAAGATTCCATGTAGATGTGATGTCACATGTCCATTGAAAAAAAAAAAGAAACAAATAAAATGTGATCAATTTTTTAAAAGTACATGACTTAATTTTACAGTTTTACTTTTCCTTTTCCTTTTCTTTGTTGTTCAAATATATTATATGCTAATTAAATACAAACAAAACCTTTTATCCAGTAACAGCACTTCAACAAAAACTCGAATGTTTTTGACCTTCACCGAGGCCTGACTCGGGATTTTTAACGAAACCGAATTTCCAAAGTCAAACGTCAGAACTATGATGTCTGTATTTAATTAATTACCACAGTAATTTGTGAAGAACATAGTTACAATATATTATACAGTTATGTATAGTGTATTGAACAATATATGTACTGTGTAGCAGTATAGTACATATATAGCAAGTTCAAACTTTAAGAATTACACTTATAAATTCAGATGTACAGTATTAATTTGTGCAAAGCCATACTTTTGTGACTACATTCATTTTAAAAAAAATTCAAAAATAGTTTAATTTATACATTTTTGTTTGAAAAATGAATAAATGTGATTTGTCTGTATATAATTTGGTTCAATACAGTTACAATACAAATACATGTGTGTATGATTTGATCAAAATTTAAATCATGGAAAATAAAACCAAAAAATATCTTAATCATTTCTTGCAGTATTGAGTATTCTTAAGCAAAGATTTCTGATTAATAACATGCCAGAAAAATTAACTTCCCTTTCATGGAAAAAATGCTTTGATGAATTTCAATACTTCAAATTAGGTAAACGGTATCTAATTAAGATATTTTATATATATTATTACAGATGTTGTTTTATTGTAATTATTCAGTTAAAAATTTCATATATTTATCCTTTCTCAATTTTTATTTATTTATTAATATTAAAACGAATCATAAATTGTTAAGTTTGTATTTAGCATGTCGAAGATTTTGAAGTGTGCAGCCAACGATGACATTATAACAATTAAAGCACAAGATGATGCAGACACTGTAACATTTGTTTTTGAAGCACCAAGTAAGTTTTTATTTAATATTTTTGTAAAATATAATAATAAATTAGGAAATATTTGCTAATGTGTGTGCACTTTTTTTCTGTTGTTGTATTCAGCTTATGCAAAAATATTATACATCAATTTGTCTAGAACTCAATTTATTGGATTTCTAGACAAATTGACAGTTTGAGTTGTCAGTAGATTGTGTTCTGTATTAATATTTAAATTTGTAGAAAAGTTTAAAGTTACAATTAAGTTTTAAATAGTGAAATTAAATTTGACCATTGTTTTTAAAAGTTAAATAATTTAAATGAAAGTATTACAGTAGCGTCCCGAAAACTCGGCAGTCCGGATAACTCGGCCGCGCCCACTCTTCCACCACATGTCTGGTGCCGGTGCGCGCTCAGCCATTCGGTCTACCTGCAGCCTTTGCCAGGGTTAGTCGATTTCTTAACCCCGTTGCGTAACTCAATGTGAATGACTGTGAATTCATTAATTTCATTTTTATGTAGTAAAAGATCTATGCCTTCATAAGTATATATTTTTTCTTTGTTTAAGGGTATTTGGGCAGTTTATTCTCTGTTGTATTCTCAAGCAAACAATACATACAAGTACGGTACAGTATTTTCTGAGGAAACACTCGTACTTATTTTTTTTAACCCCATTCCCAATTAAACCAACATTTTCATAAACTCGGCCACCATTCGGTCCACATTAGACCGAGTTTTCAGGACTCTACTGTATCATCTAATTAAAAACAAAAATTTCTTAACAGTTATTAATATGAATGTATAATAAAGTTAACAGAGAATGGTAATTAACACTCAAACACCTTATCTTTGCTGAGAAAATGGTTATTAAACATACACAAATGTTTTCATCCTGTTCTACAAATCATCTTCAGATGTAGAATACAAACTATCAACTGCTGCAAATAGAATATTCTTAAATGGATGTTTATGAATTTCTAAATTTGGACATATTTAGATATAATCTTGGAACATAATATAAATTTAAATTAGATAAATGCACAACAAAGAAACAAAGTCTAAACCAGTACACTCATAGTATATTCAGCATTTGCAAAAATAAAATTCACGTATCATTTAAAATAAGATTCTACTGTATAATATTTACTTGCTTTTTTTTAAGAGACACAAAAGTTTTTGCATTATCATAATTATATTTATTTACATTGCATTTGTAACTTTATCACACGAATAAAAAAAATCTTAATTTTAAAATTATTTTCCAGATCAAGAGAAAATCTCAGATTATGAGATGAAGCTCATGAATTTAGACACGGAACATTTAGGAATTCCGGTATGTACTTTACTATAAAGAATTATATTTGGAAATAAAAATTGTTTACGATGTCGATCATTATATTGTTAAACACTAGAACCGACAAGATTTTCTTTACCACTAGAACTCCACCTGAGTCACTTTTGACCCATCACTGTAATGTTATGTTAAAGTTGATTGCAATTTCTAAAATATAGATATATATCTTCTTGGTTCAAGCAGTAGATATTCAGTTCATAAACATAATTTAATGTTGTAATATAATAATCTTGGTAATTAAGTATTACAAAAAGCATAAACTGAAAAGTCTTATTTTCAGTTTATGATGATAACTTATGAGATTCATCTTTTTCAAGATAAGGCTTTGCATTTATTGTGTATTTTGACTTTACATCAGCAGCAAACAAAAATTTGATATCAAATTTGCCATATACTGCATGACAACCACTGAGCAAGTATGACGACATCGATGATCAAAATATAGGAAAGTCAGATTATCACATTAATGACAATTGTGAAAATATTTAACCAATTAATGATGAATTGACTATACAGTATATCAATAACAAATTATACAATCCTGATTGTACGAAGGCCATTTCTTTTCAACTTCTGATGGTTCTTAAAACAAAGACAAATGTAAATAACAAAATGAATTTATTACCAAAAGTTAGGTACATACATGGTTACTTTTCGACATAATCACCGTGAAGATTGAGGCATTTGTCTAACTGTGGACTGAGCTTTGAAATCCCCTCTTCATAGAATGTTGCCGCCAATGACTTGAGATGGGCCCTAACGTTGTTTTGAAGATGTCATTAGTCTCAAACCTCTGCCTCCTAGCCATGTTTTCAGTTCACACATTAAAAAGTTCCAAGCTGAGTGGAAGTCTGAAAGGTGAAAGTTTTCACTGCCTTTAAATACCTAGCGCATAGCCCAGATTTAGCATAGAGCGATTTCCACCTTTTCCTGAACTGAAAATGTGGCTAGGAGGGCAGAGGTTTGAGACTAATGATGATCTTCAAAACAACTTTAGGGCCCATCTCAAGTCATGAGTTACTAGCGTCCACCCACGACTTCATCCACACAAATTTTGCAAGCAAACACCATTTATATTCAGTATTTCAACAGCCATAGTAATTGTTATATAACATCTACTGCTCAGAATGGTGAGAATTGTTGAGAATCAAACAAATTTGAATTTAACAGTTTGAACATTTGGTTAAAAAATCAAAATATATAAAAAATATTTACAACGATGTCTGAAATGTTATCAATTTAATATGCCTAAGTACTCAATGAAGACTAAACGTAGTTGAAAACAAAAAATTGCATCTAAAATAGTACAGTAGAAGCCGTTCTTCAGGTTAAGCCTTAATGCTCTCCCTCTCTCTCCTGCGGGGAATTTCGAAAAATCCTTTCTTAGTCTGCGTTTTCACGACGTACCCTAACTGTGTACCAAATTTCACCTCTAGGTTCAATGTTTCGGTTTGCCCTGGGTGATGATCAATCAGTCAGGACAAGTAATTTTATATATTTAGATTTTAAAAAATATCTGACAATTTTTTAAAATTAATTTTATAGAGCTTCTTTTAGTAATTTAGCCTACTTTTTTTTAACATGGATTATATATTTTCTTGATTGTTCTACAGGGTGTCCCAAAAGTTGCCATACAGTGACACAAATCAAGCCCATCAGTAGCCAAATAAATAAAACCATTGAACACTGGTATTTGGTCATTGGTTTGTGCCTGACCAGTGGGCTAGCCACCATGCAGTGTTCTGGGTTTTCTTCTTGTGTCTAACACCTAAACAGAATCCAGTTTCTACATAGGAAGTCCTACTAGAAGTTACCCCCATTGGCAGTTTACCCATGTGTTCCATTGTCTTACTTCATCAATCCACTGACAAATCTTAATGCTGGCATTTTAATGTTTTGTGAGTAAAGTTACATTTCACCTTTGTATGTATGGAAACTTTTGGGACACCTTATATTCTGATGCCATTCTATGTAAATAGGCACAATGACTATCAATTAATAATTTAAAAAATCTAACCAGAAATATTAGTGATCTTTCAAAATTACTTTCACGCATCAGACACTCTTTCGAGGGCAGTGTAGTTTACATTGCTATAAAAAAAATATTAAATAATTGGCATTCTGATTGTTTAAAAACAAAAAACTTTTTCAAACATAAGTAATCAGTCAGATGTAATAATTGGCTATCTAATTTGCAACACTATGAATGAGATCAGAACTTATTAAAAACATATTAGTACTAAACTAAGCATTTTCAATTTGAGGAAACAGATACAAAAGGCTAGTGGAACTGGATTTTTTTTCCAGAATTATCATTACAGTTGTCCTCGTTTAATTGGAAATGCTCGGGACCTCAAAAATGGGGCTTTAAAAAAAATTTACCCTTTTAGTTTGAACGAATACAGTGTCTGTATGGATCTTTTACCTGTTATACAGACTGTACATGCTACATATGGTGCCAAAAATTTTCAATTTCTCAGCTCCTAATTAGACTAGAATCAGTCTGTTTTTATTTTTTATCACAAATCATATCATAGATTAAAACACAGAATTAAAGTATAACAATCATAAACTATTTTTTTAAAATTTGAATAACTACTTTTTAAAATATTGTTTAATTTTTACTGCATTTGATAGATCTCTTGTTTCTTTTTCAAAAAAATCAATTTTTAACTTTCTACTGTAATTAAAACTGTATAGAGCACCGATTCTTCCAAGAAATCTGGGCAAAGTCCAATTTTAATGGGGTAAATTGCAGAACACTGCACATGAGAGACAGGTGACTTCAGTTCACACACAGGCTGTGCTTAGGCGGAAACTTCAATACAGATAGTTTGAAGAGGAATACAGTTCAGTGCATTTCCTTTGTAAAGTCTATGGAGAATAATCTGAGCTAGGGTGTTGAGACTCCTAAAGGTTAAACAATTTACTGCAGATATGGACATGAAAATTATACAGTTTGTAGTAAACATCTAAAGAAAGCAAGAGATATTAAAATTTTAAATCTAATGCATCCCACTTTAGCACTTGGGGAAAATAAAAAGCCATTATAAGAGCTATATGTAGGTGATACAATATTTAATGTATTTATAAGTCATAAGAATCTAAAATTTAAACTGAAATTCTCATTTGCCAGGCTGAAGGTATTTGCTAACAACCATTGAGAAAGAAATTGATCTTCCTGAAACAAAAATAAACAGTTTTCACCAGGAGATGAGTGTTTTACAGTAGTTTCATTACTGTATTCACTGTGTAGTTTTTGTATCAAAAATGCCAAAGAGAAAGTACTTAGAATTAATGTTAGCTAAGAAGTTAAAAATTTCAATGGCAGTAGACAAGAAGGAAAAAATTATGACAGAAATAACAAAGGAATATAACATTGCTTTGTCTATCCTGTCTATCTGAAGAGTAGAAGTGCTCTTGAATCTACAGCCACAGAAGGAATGACATTCATAGAAGGTGTTCAAAGATGCCAGGAAGCTGATTTGGATGAAGCCATTTATGAATGGTTTTGTGATGCGAGGGTAAGAAATGCTCCACTTTCTGGCAATGTAGTGAAGGAATAGAGAAAAGACTGAAGAAATGAGCACAGACTTCAAAGCTTCAAATAGAAACAATTTGATGGCTTTATCGTTTTCAAAATCTTTCATGTCAAGTGGAGAGACAGCATCTGTGGATTTAAAAAAGTCAAACTGGATGGAGAATGCTGAAAAATAATCTGCCAAGGAACATCTTTAAATGCAAGGGTTTGATTTGGCAAGCAATTAAAAATCTGACACTTTTGACCTTTGTGATGAAATGGCTATCTGGGAAAAAGTCCAAAGTGACGGTGACAGTTTTGTTTGCTTGCAATGCTGATGGAAATGAAAGCTCACCCATTTGTTATTGGTATGCAAAACCTTGATGTTTCAAGGGAATTTCTCATATTTCAGGTAAAAATGCTTGGACGACTGGCAAGTTATTTCATTAATGGTTGCTTCGACTGGACCAAAGAATGGCTACACAAAAGAGGAAAATTGCTGTCATCCTGGAGTCCATACAGGTACTGTATATTTCTGCAGATAAGACAATAGTTAGATCATTAAAAAAAGGCCCCTCAAATCTGGGGTCATCTTATAGGACAGATATAAAAACAATTTAATTTGAAATTTATATAAATTAAAACCATTATAAAAAACGGACAAGCTGTAATTATTTACTAGTAGAGAGTGGGGTATGTCCACAAAATATTCACAAAAACATCCTATGGGCTATTCTAGTCTTATTACCCTAATGCCTGAATCACTGAGAATGTTTGCAAAAATTGCAAGGCAGTGCTGCCAGATTCAAGAAAATAAAATTTGTTCGTTTGAAAAATTACGAATAGGACAATTCTTTATATGCTATACAGTATTATTATCCAGATGATCACTGATCTAAACTAAATTCATAGGCCATTGATAGTTTGGGCGTCATCTTATAGGACAGATATATGCTAAAAATATAAAACTTTGAAGAAAATTTATACCTCGTCTTATCTGCAGAAATATACGGTACTTTTTTGTTGCCAAATTCAACTGCTATGTAGTGATTGGATTGAGGAATAATTCTCTCCTTCAAATCTGCTTATCAGTGGCATTTAGTATGCTATTGCTTAATAAAAATTAAGCATAGGAATGTTCAAATTAATGCTGCAAGAAAATGGACAATTTTAGGTTCACTAAGAAACATTGTTTCTTCCTGGGAAGCCATGACACCTGATGTAATTAAAAACTGCTTCACCAGGAACTGGAGGTGGTTGCAGATGATACAGCTTTTGAATTCCCCAAATGAGAAGAATTCTCTTGCAAAGATGTGCAAGGGAATTTTGAAGACTTCATCAAATTGGATAATGGACTAGAAACTACCTCTCTTAGTGAAATTCAGAAGTTTCTTTGTGACAGCAAAAAGAATGATGATGAAGAAAAACAAGGAAAAGAAGAGAACCTATGTCCATTCCAATCAGAACACTTTCTGCAATAAGAACTTTAATTGCATGCAAGGATGTATATCAAAGTATCCAAAGCATTTGGCAAGCTAAGCAATTTCGTTCAAAACTGCTATCAATTCTATATGCATTGAAAAATAATCGGCTATTTTAAAGCATTTATTATACTGCACTAAGTTTTACAGTATTATAAGAATTCCTGCTCGTTTACTATATTTCTTAGTTTTTTAATTGATGATAATTTATTGTGTAAAACCCAGAAAAAACACATTAATAGGCCTTATCAGTTCCCTTTATTATCAAAAATGTGCAAAAAAAAATGTTTTAAATTTAATTTTGACGAGGTTTAATTGGCAGAGATGTCACATGATCTTGAGAAATGTAATGTCTCTGATTCTGAGTTAGTTTACAGGAAATGGTACAGTGTGGCAGGAGAAACGAAATGTAAACAGTGGTTGATTGTCAATAGATGACACTTCGATGTCACGTCACTTCAAATTAATGAAGAAAAGCTTTGGAACCAAAATTCCACTTTGAATTAACGGAAAAGCAAGTTGAAACAAAAACATTAGGAATTGCCGTTAAGGCATCTGGGGGAATCTCAAGTGCTTCGAACTAAACAAGTTCAAATTAAGTAGGGATGATGGTGTTAATAAATTAAAAATAAATGATGTTTAGTAACATTAAAGAAATAGTATACTTTTTAAATTTAAATTATTAAATTGGTTTTCCAATGGAATGATTATATACCACTTGACAATTAATTGGCAGTGGAGCCAATTAGTACAATTAATGATTAATTCTTTGCATCTCTAAAAAAAATTAAAAGTTTGCTATCATATTTTATTAATTTTTTTGCAGGATACAGAATACAGCGTGGTGGTTAAAATGCCATCTTCTGAATTTCAAAGAATATGTCGGGATTTGAGTCAGATTGGAGATTCTGTGTCAATCACTTGTACCAAAGACGGTGTGAAGTTCTCAGTGAGTGGAGATCTTGGCACAGGTGAGTAAAATATTTGTTTTAGTTGAACTCTTGAGGAGTGTAGTATGAAAATAAAGTGAAATTGCAACACCACGAAGGAATGCTCATAGCAACATGTACATTTGCATATATCTCTTACAGGTCCTGCAATGATTAAAAGAATAAATACCTGTTGCATATGGTCCTCAAGGGCTGCTTTACAGTAAGGTATACTATCAATGAGACAATTAATGGTTACCTGAGGTGCCTACAGCAATATGCATGTCATTTATGGTGGTGGTCCTCAGTGTACCCCTCGTGTTGGATAAGATCCCACGGGTGTTTGGTGAGATAGAGATCTGGCCAAGGAAGGATGTGAAATCCATTCAGGCTGGTAGGAGTTCATCATGCAATGTACGGTCAAGCATTGTCGTGTTGGAACGCTGTTGGGTGTGGCCAAACCACGGGTCCCATAATTTTTGTGATGTACTGATATGCTAACATAGAACTGGAAATGTGCATCAGGGTTGTCCACTGATTGAACATGAAGCCTGGTGTGGGGCCATTGTGACACTCAGTGTAACATTCCCCTGAATACTGCCATCATTCCTCCACAGACAGAAGCTGGATTCATCTGTAAACAATGCCCAATGCCATTCAGTGGTCCAGCTGCAATGATGACCACACCATGCCAGGCATGCAGCCTAACTTCATACAACCTGTTGTGAATTGTTTGGTGGATACAGATACACCTGCTGATGGTGACAGGCAGCTTCGGATGTCACTTGCCATGACAAACCCGACCCATCAGGCTGTTTGGCAACTCTGCTGGTCTGTGTGCTCTGTCATGTGGCAGTGCAATCCTTTTCCTCTTCGGCATGTTCACAGATGTTCCTGCATCCATTGTGTCACACACATCACTGTCTGGTCCTCACATCATGCCCAACATGCATGAAAACTGTGCACATTGACAAACCAAAATAATATAGCTCTGGGATACAGTCTACTACCAGTTAATGGCTGGATAAAGATTCAGCTCACTGTCTTCTTAGAGGCATTTTCTATGATTCTTTGAAAGTTTTACTGGCACGAACCTTTGCAGATAGCATTTATGGCCAAAACTTGAGTACCAAGTGACCCAATGCATACGCAAACTTAATCATTTGCATAGCTCTGTCACCTCTACTGGTCCTGCACATTCCTTTATGGTGTTACAATTTCACTTTTGATGCATATAACTGAAAAGGTTAGAATAAAAAAACGAAGTTCAGTAGCAGTAAAAAAAATCAAAAATATAAATAACATTGTCAATTTAAATTGATAGATGGACTACTGTCCCATTATAAAATGTAAAATTAAAAAGACCAAAATTCTTTCAACTATCATTTAATTAATGTTGCACTTCCCTTAAAATCCATACGTCAATATTTTATATTAAATTTTCACACAGATGTCTGAGGCCAGACATTTTAATGTTTATTTTTCTTTGGTATGTAGAATGATCTTTACAAAATGTAATGCCAGTAATATTTTCACTAATCAAAATTGCTTTCAACCTGATTTATTTTTCTGTGGCATTGTTATATTTTATATAAGCACAAGTTCTTATCAGTCATATAAAAGACAAAATGCAAAAGGGAACACTTTTGGTGTTCATCTGCAAGTCTGTTAAATTATGAGAATATTGAAAAAGTATAGGCTTTTTCCCTTAAATAAATGTTTACAAGGTATAACTTCTCTATTTTGATTGAGTAGATTTTAATTTTTGTTAACTGTTTTCAGGAAATGTCAAACTTTCCCAAACTGCTAATGTTGATAAAGAAGAAGAAGCAGTGATTATTGACATGCAAGAACCAGTGTCACTGACTTTTGCTCTAAGATATTTGAATTCTTTTACCAAGGCAACCCCATTGTCTCCTCAAGTGCAGATTTCCATCTCTGCAGATGTTCCACTAGGTAAGTTTAACATTACAATTAGATTGAGTGGTATTATAACTGTTTTCTAAAGTCAAGATTTTTTTAGTTGTCGAGTACAAAATTGAAGATATGGGCTACATTCGATACTATTTGGCACCGAAAATTGAAGACACAGATGAATAAATTAAATCTGGATTTTTACATTTTTACTGATTTGTGTAATTTTTTTTCAATAAAGTAATCTTTGTTTATACTGATTTTTGTTTAGAAATTAATATAAATATCTCAAAAGTAATGTTATTTTTATCTGCAAGTTGTATAGTCACTGTTGATGTAATATTTATAAGTTTCATATTCAAGTTCAAAAGAAAACACTTCTAAGCTTAATAGTTAAAAGAAAAAGCTATATGGAAGTTGAAATATGAAAACCTGCATGCTTTTTCTGAGAAAGTAACCTCAGCATTGAAAAATTTAAATGAGAAGCAATTAATAAGATGATGTCATATGTTTCTTTGGAAAAACAAAAACAAATCATCAATAAATTTTAATTTCCATCAAATTATTCTGATATTTTGTAATATTTGAATTGATATTAATGACTCAATCTATAATTCACTGGTCACGTTTGGAATGGGATAACCACCCTGTATGAAACAGTTTGTTGCCTAGATACTTAATGATTTTCTGTAAACATTTCATTACAATTAAAATGTTTTAACACTAATAAATTAGCATTTTTTTTCTCTGTATTCAGAACATCTAAAATGTTAGGTATTCATTATAATGAGCAGTAATCAGTAGTATTGTGTTGGAATGTCCATAACAGTCGGATTCAGTGACACTGGAGGTGTTACTATATTTTTGTGTAAATAAAGAGTTTGCTCTGTTTCAGTTTTGCTTGTAAGAGCACTGCATCATCAAGAACCCATACAAAGTGGCTAAGAAAACTCATTAAATTAGTGTTTTGGAATACAGTACTTACTATATATAAACACAGGTGAAAAACATTGTGTCAATGTATGGTTGAAAATAATAATGATAATGAAAAACAAAAGGTTAATCAGTTTTGATACAATGGAATTTTATCACTACAAAATGAATCATTGGGCGTTACTGACTTAATATAATCAAAGAATATTTTAAATTAGAGGCAGAAGTTTAGAAGTTCAATGCTTATGAATCATATTCATGACTTCACACTTCTACCATTTCACAGCCCAGAGTTTAGCCGAAAGGTCAAGCAAGGTATTGAAATAATAAATGATGATAAAAAGATTCAGTTTTTTGTTTGTTACATTTAAGTAAGAGAAACTAAACAATAGATTATCTAAAGCTATGTGATAATCAACAATGTCCAAAATCAAAAAAACAGATTGAAACTGAGTAAAAACTTTTGTACCTGAAATAAATTTATAGCAGCCAAATCTGTATGTTAATTTTAGTGAAACTATTTTAAAAATTTATATGAAGCTCATTGTGTTTTTAAATTTCAAGCTTATTATGTTTAACTATTCCTTGTCATATTAAAGTTCTGTAATAATCAATTAAATGTTTTATTTAATATCAAAATGATGATAAACTGTCTGCTGCATTTCGTATAAAAACATTCCAAATTCAAATAAAAGATATTTTACAATATTTTATGTAAGGTTTTAAAAACTGAATGCATTGATTTATAAAGAAAATTAATTACATAAACAACAACAAAAGTAACTTCAATCATCTTTAATAACATTTAAATTTAATCTAAAACAACATATTGTACGATGACATAACTGTATAATGGAGAAAATACTACATATAAAATTTGCATTATTTGTATATAATGCACATTTTATTATTAGGAATATCTTGAAATGAACAGCTGCAACAGATAAAATATGCAATAGGTCAACATCTTTTTGAAGTATAGCAGATTAAATAAATTTTACTAGAAATTTTATATAACTGGTTCCAGGTTTGTATAATGACCCTTAACTTTTTTCCAAATAGATAAAAAGTAGATAAATTACATATAAATATAAACCTGTGCTATAAAAGAAAATACATGTAAATCTGACATAAAAAGCACTTGGAGCATTTTAACATCAGATAAATATTTGTCTATACTATTTATATATTTTTATAAATTTCTTAAACAATTTACTTTGTCCTCATGTGTATATATATTTTTTTATATTTGTATATATATATATATATATACTGTATATAACATTCTGTTAATGTCTACATTTTATCTAAAATATAAATTGATAATTTTGTGTGACAAGAAGAGATACATTGGGTTATTTGTAGGACATAGATTATATTGCTATATAAAAAAAAAATTGAAATATATTAACTAAATCTTGAAAATAAATAAATAAATATCTTTAAAAAATTGTAATTTAAGATAACACTGTAATAAAACTCAGATAAAAAAATTACTTTGCATAAATTTACATCTCAAAACAAATTATATAACATTGTGGAACAATGCACATCATCAATAAAACATCTTTCTGTTTAAAAAGCTGTCTTACTACGATGTAAATTAAGTGTTGTATATATTAACTATATTTCATGTTTTTTTGTTTTGCCGAAGTATAGTACAATTGCTTAAAGAAAAGAAAATAAGTGAATGCAACTACATGTTTAGATGGCATACAATTGCATTGCAATTACTCAGGCTTACAAATTATTGCACATTACTACTTCCAAAAGATGTTAAAAATACACTTTGTGACACTATACAAATAGCAAAACAACAATCCATTCACATAATATTGAATCAATAGTTATTTCATTTGTCAAAAATTTTTGTTTTAAGCATAACCATCAAATCTATATTCATGCATTAAAATTTATATATAAATAAGTAATGTTTTTAAACTGCAGAAGCTATTTCTGGTGCAACTAATAAACTTCATTATGTGAAGAAAAGCAGAAAGATCTACGCTGTTCAATGTACAAAATAAAATTCCTATGCCAAGAAAACAGGCATCTTACCAATGGATTACATTGGTACACTTAAAGAGACACGTCACTCACAAATGTCTAGCAGTGAAATTCCAAATAAACACGATGCACTTTTCATCTATATACAATAACAGATATAGTTATAACATCCCTCAGGGAAAGTTGTAGAATGATGCCAGTTCCTGCCCGGCTTTTATCGTGGAAATATTATTGCAACCAGCCGCGTGCGGTCAGAGAATCTTTCAGAGAATGGTAAATTTGTAGTTGCTGGTCATTTTTTAATAAATATATTTGCTGAAGTAATTTTTGTGGATTTGGAGCTCTGTAAAAATAATTTTATGAATTTTAAATATTATATTATATTTTGTTTCAAACTTTATTTCAGTAAATAAATAAAATGTTTCTTTAATTTACTAACCTGATGAAGCTATGAATGTATACATTAACAAATGTTGCCATCAAAAACTGACAATCAAAGCGATCCATGATTCCACCATGTCCTGGAATTATATCTCCAAAATCCTAATAAGAAAATAAAGAAATTAATAAAACACATACTAAAACATTTTGCAGATAAAAAAAATAAAAAAACAAAACTTACTTTAACTTTAAAAGCACGCTTGAAACCACTAGCAAAGAATCCACCAAATGGTCCAATAATGGAACTGAAGAGTGAGAGAGCCAATGAATGCAAGATAAATGGATATATTGTGATTGTTGTAGGTAAATTCAACTGAAAAATTAAAAATTTTATTATGTTTTTAAATTATATTCACACTGATAATTTTATATGATTTTAATAAACTTTTTAATTATTTTCTTAAATTGATGATTATCAAGATAATAATTGTATGCAATATATAAGAAAAATATATAATATGACGATTTTAGTCTCTGTAATCCAAATTCTTGGTAGACAAATCTCACAGCAATTTAAAACTTATTGGCAAATTAAATTTATTTTGTAAAGACTACATCAAATGCATTTCGGGCTGGTGTAATATCTTCCAGTCCCTCTTCAGTGCTAAAACAATAACAAAGAACGTAAAATGTTTAACTAAAACACGACATGGATGTATAGCTACACTATAACTATAAACTTTGGAGAAAAACTTACAATAACCGTTGGTGGTAGTTACAATGATATTTCCATATGTAAGGGTGGTAAACTTTGCACACATTTATAGGAATCCTATATTACACCAGCCCGAAATGCATTTGATGTAGTCTTTACAAAATAAATTTAATTTGCCAATAAGTTGTAAATTGCTGTGAGATTTGTCTACCAAGAATTTGGATTACAGAGACTAAAATCGTCATATTAGCTAATATACAGCAAACCATTTATATATATTTAGAAAAATATATGTAGTTCATTAAGCATGAATTCAACTTACGTGAAACAGAAATGATGCTAATTACCATTTTGATATTTTATTAAAAAAAAGTTGTTACAAGACTTCTCAACAAAATTAGAAAAAGTATTCTTTAATTAGCATTAATGTAGAAACATGTGACACTTTTTCAATTGTCCCAATTTTGTCCAATTGTATCTATTGTGGACTTCTAGAAACAATGGAACCTTTCCTCATGCCTGAAATCTGTCTTTACTGCACATCTTTACTTACAAATAAATAAGATCTAACCAGAGAATAAGACACAGAATAAACAGAGCACTTTGTAACTCTAGCAGTAAATTTAATAAATCAATATCATAACATTTTCAACCTAATATCATAAGCCTTCTTCAGTGAATTACATGAATTTAAATAAAAATAACAAACAAACATATCGAATGCAACAGTAATAATTTAAAAATTAAAAACAGCATTCAAAGAGATCACTTGTATAGTAAATTAAAATTAACAAAATAATTAAATAAACAAAATGGCATGAAAGTGCTAAAAATAGAGATTAATATAAACAAAAACAATTAAAACATGACCAAGCCCCCAATTACATTTCATAAATGGATTTTCATGCTGTAGGTAAGGTGTCAGCATCCCTATTTTGTATAATCATAGGAATGCTGACACCATACCTATGGCATGAAAGTCATTTAAATAATATATATTGTAACTATCTACATACTAAAGAAATTTTATCTTTTGATGTGTAGATGCTAAATAGTACTACTGATCCAGATGATCAAATAGACCTTTGTAATTTTTGAATGTCTATGATAAATGAGAACTTTTTCTGACATCTCTGCAATATCTTAAAAGCCCAAAAACCTTAATAAATTGTAATGGAATGATGATATAACAGTTCCAATTATTTCAAACTGTAAAATATATGCTTACTTTGCTACATTTTCTAAAAAGCTCACAAGCTTTCAAGGAGCTTTTTAGAAACTGCATTCATAAAAGAAAATGCTTTCAAGGTGGTCATCCACATCAAAAACATTGTTGAGCACAAAGCAATGAATAATCAACAACAAACTTATGTAACAGACTTACTTTTCACTAACATTATCAATAAACAAAATCTAACACCTTATCTTCGCTGAGAAAGTTTAATTTTAAACAAACGTTTTCAGCCTATTCTATAGGCCATCATCAGGCTAAAAAAATCGAATAGTATTGTTCCATAAGAACGAATACCAATATTTAAACTTTAAATTAACAACGGATTAATACAAATATTTAAATTTAAAAATCAACAACGGATTAAAAGATGATACATAATAAACTAATAACGTATAGAATTAAAAACAAAATAAAAAACAAAATAAAAAACAAAATAAAAATCAAAAATAAACTCATAAAAACTTCTAAACACAAGCATAGAACCATAAAATAAACATGTAAATTAAGAGTTCCTTGCAGAGAACCGCTGAGAAAATAGAGATTTACAAGAGCAAGCTGGAAGGGGCGTGTATAAATGCGAGGGACGCTGAGGGCCTTCCATCGGCCTGGAAGTATATGGTTAAGAACTCTGCAAGGAACTCTTAATTTACATGTTTATTTTATGGTTCTATGCTTGTGTTTAGAAGTTTTTATGAGTTTGTTTTTGATTTTTATTTTGTTTTTTATTTTGTTTTTTATTTTGTTTTTAATTCTATACGTTATTAGTTTATTATGTATCATCTTTTAATCCGTTGTTGATTTTTAAATTTAAATATTTGTATTAATCCGTTGTTAATTTAAAGTTTAAATATTTGTATTCGTTCTTATGGAACAATACTATTCGATTTTTTAGCCTGATGATGGCCTATAGAATAGGCTGAAAACGTTTGTTTAAAATTAAACTTTCTCAGCGAAGATAAGGTGTTAGATTTTGTTTATAATTTTTGCTGGGCATGTTTTATTTAAAAAAAAAACATTATCAATGTTTTGTTATTTTGTACCCATAGGTATCTAATAAAATATAGTGTATTTAAAACTAACTATTGCTTGTATTTACAATCTCATTAAAATAATAATTGAAAGTTTTCTCTATCTCTTCCATTTTAAGTTATTCAGAATCCACTGTATTAAATACACTGGAACCTCAGTATACGACCTTAATCCGTTCCTGATGTTTGGACTTATACCAAATAGGATGTATACCAAACCAACCTTTCCCATAAGAAGTAATGTAAAAATGATTAATCCGTTCTCATGTAAGAAAAACTCCTCTCGATATGGTATATTAATGGGGTTGTAAAATAATTAAACACTGTTTGAGCACATTAATAAAAAAATGAATTTTATTATAGATTTTTAAAGTTATTACAGTATATTGTATTATATTATTTAAATCATTAAATCAAAATCAAATCAAACCAAACTCTCCTTAATACTAATAATCTGTTTAGAAATTGATTAAACCCCTTTTGCAACGTTAGCAGATTTAATAATGTCTTTATTTTTCACGATTGTCAATATCGTTGTTCTCGGAATACAGTATGCAACAGTTAAATCTCGAACACCCATGCCACCTTCATATTTCTCAACAATCTCTTTTTTCAGTTCCATTGCAATTCTAGTCATTTTTTTAGTTTTCTGTTGCTTTTCATTTGCCTTTTTGCAATTCATGATTAATAAAAATAATAAAATTTTACTTACAAATTAAAATCAGTAGAAATTTAACAAAGTTATAAACCGTGAGACCGCAAACGTCTAGTCTGGTCTAGTACACCAATAGTGCTACTTGTTCATAGATGGCACGTATAATTGAATTAAGTCGTATACCGAACAAAAGTCGTATACCGAGCAAAATTTGTTTCGTCCAAACAGGACGTATTCCGAATTGGACGTATTCTTAAGCAGACATATACCGAGGTTCCACTGTATAGCTCATTCACGATAAATTTATATCATATTATTAAAAAAATTATAACAAAAATAACCAGTTATTTCCTGATTTATTACACAAGACCATAATTAGTGAATTCCTTGAAATTTTTCTTGTATTATATATTGATTTGAATTAAAATCTTTGTATATATCATATTTAAATAATAAACACTTATAATTAATTCATCAAAAAAAAATAATAATAATTCATTAATACATACACAAGTACAGATAACTTGAATGAACATTGGAAATTTATATTTTGTTGGCTGGAAGAGAGGAGATGGAGTGCAGTCGAGAGTCATGTGCTCCAGGGCTTCAGAATATTCGATTGGACACACGAAATATTTAGATTGGCAAAATAAGTGAGATATCTAATAAGAAAAATATTTTAAATAATTTTTGATATATAAATAAAATTACTTTCAAAATGATGAAAAACAAACAATTATAAATGACCAGTATTCCCCAGATGACTGTAGCAAAACCACCACCAATGAAACCTTCCCAAGTCTTTTTTGGAGAGAGCTTAATGAGAGGAGTTTTTCCAAAGAAGAATCCGAATATATATGCCATAACATCGTTACAAATGATCATCGAAACTGGAACAATAAACCTAAAACAGAAAATTATTAGTAAAAGTAAATTACACATTACAAATTAAATTACTAAATCTTATAATTTCTACTAGTTACCTATCTTTAAGAATATATTTTAAAATTATTGAAATACAAAAATGAAAAACAGTATAAAAAATTTTATTAGTCTTTAACCTTTGATGTTAACAATATATTTTTATATCATTTGGCAAAAATATATTTATTAAATACTACATAATTTAATTAATAGAAAAAGCTCAAAAGTATAAATATAAATAATTTTCATACCAAATAAGTCCTTCAAACAAATTTTGCATTATGAGATAAGACTGAGTGACTACAATCAATAATGTGACGTGTGTCCATGCAAACTATATAAACGATAAAATGATTATTATTTCAAGTTTTTTTCTATTCGTTTCAATACAAAATCATCTTTTATAACTTACCAAAGAAAATTGTTTCATATAATACTTCTTCACGAGACTGAGTACGAACCATACAAATCCAATTATATACAGACAAAATGAGATGAACCGATGATAAGTGACAAGTGGTCTCATAAAATTCTAAATTTTTAATAAAAAACTTAATTAAAGCAAAAATTGTAATAAATGAAATTTCTATGATACAGTTGATGTCCAATAATTCATCTACTTGCTTAATAATTTATCAAATTATGTATTATTTATTGTTATTCAGGGCCGGTTGAATTCCTATTTGTTTTAGTGTAATAGAAATTCTTGTATATCATCTTTGTTCAATTCATTTAAAAAAGTATTGCATAAGGATTTATCATAATTATTTATTATTCTAAAAATATATAAATTAATAGTAATTTTTTATAAATTGAAAATAAAATAAAATTATTAAATATTGTAGAAAAAAACTGACTGACACTATTTACAGATTTTTAAAACAACTTTTTTATTTATAGGTTTCATTAATTGAAATCAGAAACAGAAATTAATCAATAATGAAATGTTGGACATCATTTTATATGTAATATAAATGCATTACTAACACCACGACTCAAGAGGACTCCAAAATAATCAACCATGCTTTCTCCATAAAAGAAGTAATTTGAAGTGATGAGAAAATACCATGAGAGTGATCGAAACCATGGCAATCCATGTATTCGATAAACAGCGTATCCAATTGAAATAATTTCTTGAAAGCATTTGACTTGTATCAACAATGTCTGAAAATAATTTTAAAAACAAGTTTTCTAAATTAACTACATTTTAAAAAATATAGAATTCTAGAACAAAAATATTACACTGAATATAATACATTTTCTTATTACAAAACAATGTTATTTTTATATAATTAAATAAGTTAATTTCAATACTTAATTAAAAAAAATGAAAAAAAGGAACAAAGTATGCTGAACATTTTGATTTGAAATATGATAAACTTTTATTATAATGACATCAAAAAATTTAAATATAAAAATCAGTAATAAACTATTTTTATATCGTTTTTAAGTATCCTTTATTTAAAAACAAACTTCAAGCAAAACAATTGCCAAATTAGATCGGTATATACTATATTACTGCTATAATCCTCTATCGCTTGGCTTTAATATAACTATAGGGTTTACGGATGTTTATTACAAGGTTATACTCTAATAATCTTTTTCGTCATTAAATTTTTATCTGTAATTTAAACTTTAACAAATATATCTATTTTCAAAATTATGTAATCTTTCCTCCTTTTACAAGTTTCAATTAGCTCTTTGGTTTCAACATTCGTTATAGAGTAGGATCTTTATTTAACAAACAAAACATTTAACAGATGAAAAATTTCTGCCTTAAATAAAAAAAGTTTAATTTATTTTTTTATTTACAAATTGAGCATGCTAAAAAGTTGGATTAATGAGTCAGCATTATCTATCACGCATTCAGTATTGGACTCAGGATATTACATGATCTAGGTGAGAGATCATAGATTGATTAGTGGTGTGTATTAATATATCAATACTGTCGATCTTCCAGTGAAGTTTATCCTACTGTTGAGGTTTTGGTTGTTATTGCATTCTATTTAATTGTGATTTTTACATACAGTAGAGCGTCGATAAGTGGAACGTCGGTAAGTGGAATGGCCGGAAAGTGGAACGATTTTCAGTCGGACTGTGTCGTGCTGAATCGAATGTTTTTGATACTAAATTTACTTCTAAAGTATAATTTTCATGTTTTTTATATTCTTTAATATATTTATTTTGTTTGTACAAAATGCAGAAATAATTTTTAACGATACGATAGCCTCGATGATTATTATAAAAATTTTCGTTAGGCTTAAAATCTACGAAAATTCAACACGAAGCGATACGCAACGGAGAAAAATTTGAACATCGGACAAATTAATGTATTTTTTCGTACAAAGTCGGAAACTGGAACAAATCATTAACTGGAAGGACCCCAGTCCCCAATTGGTTCCACTTATCGACGCTCTACTGTATTTTATACTAAATACATAATATTTGTCTATATTACAGGATAAAAATGTAAAGCAAAAATAATCACATCTAATTAAAATAAAATATTGCACATTGCACTTTGTTTCTTAACTCCTGAAATTTGTTAAAAAACACAACATGCACATTAACAGGAGAGCAGCACCAAATTTTACACTAGTTGCTGAATTTTAAAGTAAAACTTTTTCTGAAAAATTGAAACCACACACTAAGAACATGTTTATACAAAGTTTGAGTGAGATTCAGCCAACAGTTCTTTTTATAGAAAGCTCTGACTACTTACTCTTTAATATGATTATCATGTACAGTATATTACCCTGTATAAGAGTTTGAATTATTGTATATTGAAAATATGTACAGAACTATGAATTCTTTTTTGTTTACTTTTATATTCTGTATTAAACTTTTAGCATGATTCAGCATTCCTGTGCAGTTCTGTACATCAATTTTTTCATAACTTCACTTAGGTCAGTGTTCTCAACCTTCTCATTGCAGACTGGTAAAATTATGGATGATTTTACATGGACCAGTAATTATGTGCAACTATGAATTATGCTTATTTATTATGTTTATCTAGAGTCATTGTATGTAACATTACTCTAGATTAGTGGTTGTCAACTGATGGTGTATGAACCACTGTTGGTCCACGAGAAAATTTTGGTGGTCTGTGGAGAAGTTTGGACATCAATCAACTCAAGATTATGCAAAATATTACAAAAGAAATGCAAAATGTTTAGTTGCTTTTTCTCACTCATTGGGGGTTTTTTATTTGAATCTAAAACCAAACATAAAATTACTTTTATTAATAAATAACAACGTCAATAAATCAATATACAATGTGAGTGCAATTGTCATCCTATGTGGAAAAGAGCCAAGAATCCATAAACTTATTTCAAACAAGCAGCAACAAACTTTGCACTAATTAGTTGTAATTAAACCAATAAATTTCATATTAATGAAGTAAAATGGAACTTTTATGATCATTGTTCTAGACAAGCTTGTATCGTTTAAAAAAATTCATGATAGTGGTCTGCAGGATTCAAAATTGTGAGTTTAGTGGCCCTTGTGATCAGAAAGGTTGGCAACTGCTGCTCTAGATTGCTATTTAAATGTCACCTGTAACCAACTGCACCAGCATCTGTATAGTCAAATATTTTTACACTGACCAGTAAAATTTTTTCATAGACTAGCAGTTGTAAAACACTGACCTAGGTGACCACCTTTTTTATGAAACCAGAAATTGTATACCCTTAGAATGGCCACCCATATAAGTGAGGTTTTACTGTACTTTATTCATACTTATACATTATAACAACACTTTAATATATCCTGTATAACTAAATTTTTTATAAACATGTTTTTAAAATGCATTCAATTTAATGAATTTTCAACCATAGTGCACATCCTTATATACTTCCCCCAATTAGTTGTCAAACTGAGTACAGTAAGACCCTGCTTAACGCTGCCCCGCTTAACGCTGTTTTGGTATTACGTGGTAGTATTGAAATTCCCCGAGATCGCACGCAGTGTTGGGATCAAGGCGTAATATCAAATTTTAAAGTTTATTATCTGCGGCGGACATTCCAACAACTGATTGATAAAGCAGATGGAGCAGATATACAATCCATTAGAGATTTTGGGAAAAACTAGAATATCATGAATGCTGTAGACAACATCAATCTTTCCTGGAATGAGGTGACCAAGAAATGTTTGAAAGGAGTATGGAAGAATGTATGGCCGAGAGCTAAGCAAAAATGTTGACACAAGAGAATCCATTGTTGATGCCGACGAAATTGTCAAGCTAGCTAATGAAACAGGGTTTGATAATATAAATGCGCAGGTTATTGAAGAATTATTGCAAGTTACAACTGGAGAAAGTTTTTCCAACGACGATCTAAAAGAATTAGTAGAACAACAGGTGCATGAAGATGACGAAATTAGCGTTTCTGAAGATGAGGAACAAAAGAAACTTTCAACAGATTTTCTAAAAAAAAGTTTAGCCCCTATAACGGAAATTATAGATCAGTTTATACAAAATGATTTCAAATTTGATAGAAGTTCAACGGCAAGACAAAGTGTCATGGATGCCATGTCTTGCTATCGACAACTGCTTGCTGAACGAAACAGGAAAAGGTAAACGACGTTAGATGACTTCTTCACAAAGAAACAAAAGATGTCAAATGAATAAGAGAATGAGAACCTTCCTCATCACAAACATAAGTTCTTTACTCGAACTGTTTTTTATTTTCATGAATGTTTTATGAATAAATTTCGATATTAGCAATAAACAAGTCTATAATTAATGTAATAAAAAGTATTTAACAATAAATGTTACAAAATAAAACAAAAAAAACTGATAAATTTTCTTATTCTCTGTTCTGTTTCACGTATCCCCCTTATTTACATGTTAAGATGACCCCATTTAACGCTGTTTCGTTTAGCGCTCTGTCATCTAGGAAAACATCCCCTGCGTTAAGTGGGGTATTACTGTATCTACTATATATCTCAAATAAACTTGTAAAATTTGAAATATAATATATTATTTTCAAATAACTGAATAACTAGTATGTTATTTTCAAATAATCTATTTTTATTTTTTAAAACAAACAAGTCTTAATTTTATAAACATATTTTGTTATAAGGATCTAAATGTTACTTTCTTTGATAATTCTTTATATAATCAAGATGTTTCACTTATTACTTCGTATCTTTTTATACAGACAAGGTGTAATTCACTGTACTTTTTAAATAATTACTCTAAAGAACTGTGTAATTTTTGTGTGAACGAGGAGACTGTGAATTCCTGGCATATTTTGTCTAATTGTAAGTGTTACGAGAAGAAATTATTGGTTGCATTGCTCTTTCCAGGTCTTTTTTTCTTAAGATTTTATTGAAACCTTGCTTTCAATTTAAAGTATTTCATTTTCTAATAAAGTCTGTTGATCTTTTGTTTTAGGGAGCATGTGTGGCCTTCGGCCATACATATATATGTATTTATAATTGTATATACTTATAATTCTATTTTTATTCTCGCAATTTCCTCTATTCCCTTTGTCTATTCTTTCTAAAACCTTCCAAGACGACCATTATCGCCTTTGGGTAGGATTAGCTGTTCTGAGAATTGGTGGAGACAATAGCAGGTAGTGTGGCCTGGGAAAAAATGGCTAAGAGACGACTCACTTTCTCGACTAGACACGAAGAGAGTCAGACGTGTCGAAAGAAGCTCTGAGTGTGATTTTGTAGAGAAGACAGAAGAAGTTTGCGATAGTCCAGTGAGGAACTGAGAAGGAGCTACATTCCAATAAGAGGCTTGTGGACACCTCTGAATAGGTCGAGAATCAGAGGAAGCGGAATCTCCACACTTAGAGATAGAGAGACTGGCATATTTGAGAACTTCAATAGGTAAAAGAGAAGAAAAGATAGTGAAGACGAGAGCCACCGTCATCAAGCCAAGATCCTACCCAAAGCGCATATCAACTGAGGAAAGAAAAACCCCAGGTGAATCATCCCTTCATTTCTCCTACCTTCCCACTTTCCTATCTTCCTTGTTATTTCCTTAGTGTTAAGTTAGATTTAAGTTAGGATTAAGTTAAGTTTTAGTTACACAGTTACGAAAAATTAATTGTTATGCGCTCGGGAAAATATACCATTGTGCTTTGTTGAGGAACAAAGTTCCCTGTTTAAAACACCTTGGATTGTAAAATATTACAATCAGTCGGGATTCCTTATAAAACCTTATTTGTTCGAAGTGAAATAAAGGAACAGTGTATATTATTGTATTGGGTTGTTCAGAAAGTAATTTCAGTTTTTTTTCCATAGAAAAATAAACGCAATATTCTTATAATAAATAAATATTTTATTGAATTATATATTGACCATTTTGGTCAAATACCTGTTGTCATTGTTTCTCGTAGTAGCATGATTTCACATTCATAAAAGTTTTGATTGTTGTTTACAAAAATCTGATCCAAGTGATTTTTGACATTGTCATTTCAAGTAAATGTCTTACAGTTAAAAAAAATTTGTATAGACTGGAACAAGTAATAATCTGTCTGTGCCCGATCTGGCGAATATGGTTAGTGTGATAACACATCCCATCTAAATTATAACAGTTTCTGACGAGTTACCAAACTTGTGTGAAATTTGGCATTATCATGGTAAAACACTACACTTTATTTGTTGATGAATTTTAGCCTTTTCTGTTTGATGATATTACTCAATTTGTTTACTTGATAGCAGTACACTTTCAAATCAATTGTTAAATTGTCTGGTAAAAGCTCAAAAAAAAATTTCTTTAAAATCCCACCATAGAGAGCATCTCCCTTTAATAACATGTGGAACCCATATATCGAGCTTTGAAACAAAACCAATTTGTTTTAAGTAATAATAAATGGTTCAATTTAACAAATTTAATCTCATAGTGATTTCACGTGTTGTTATACGGCAGATTGCTTTAATCAGTACCTTTATTTTGTTTTCATTGGCTTCAAATGGCCATCCAGAATGTGGTGTATCTTTGATATTAAAATTGCCAAAACGTAATTTTGTAAACCAGTTTTGGCATTATCTTTCTCACAACACATCTTCTCTAAACATGTACCACAATTTTTTTCTTGTTTGAACAGCATTTTGATTTTTTAGTTCTAAAAAAGCAAAATATGCAGAAAATGATGCTTTTGATTTTCCATATTTGATGGGTCACCGAAAAAAAAAAAAAAAACAATTGTACAGAATCAAACAAAATTTCTTACAAATAAGCCTTAAAATGTCAGCTGTCAAAGTATATAATGAAAATGTAGTTTAAAATAAAATTGGCTGATAAAAATACATCTAATTCCTCTAGTAATAAAAGGATGAGATTACTTTCCGAACAACCCAATAGTTGTCGCAGGTTCCTTTCTGTACGGTTCATTTGCGGACCATACTGTCTAACTTCTACGAACACCACACGTTTCCTTTGCTTTAAATTTGGCCTTACAACCGGTGTAGTTTGAAAGTATCTGTCAGTGTTGTCATCAATATTAATATTTTCTTTTTTATAGGTAAGAAGTATTCTTATTAATAATTAAACTATTATTATTGACAAGACTAGGTCTTGTTTATAAAATCATACTGCCGGCTGGGTAACCAGCTTAGAGGTACGAAGGAGTAGATGTCAGGAGTTAAAATTTGGCACAGAGTATTAGGTGCCCAAATCATGCACGCATAAAAAAAACCAGACTGCAGTAGTAAGGGGACCGAGAACAGAGACAAAATAAAATACAAAATGGCGACACGCTCTGCAAACAGGAGCTAGTGCGAGATTTGCACATGCATTGTTCATTGGGAAGTTGGAAATACGAACGTTGTGAAATCGAATGTTGACAAATGCGTGCATTGTGATGTTCGAAAGGCAAATGTTGCTAAATTGAATTTTGATAAACGAATCTTTAAAAAAACCACGGGTGACCTTAACAGGTCAACCAGTCAAGGTCACCACATGCTGACCTTGACTGGTTGACTCAAGATCTCGTTTCAGCATTGGAACGTTTTTGAAAGTAGATGGCGCTAGTCATTATAATTTTATAATTTTACATTAAAACTAATTTCCGAAATATAATTTGTTTTCTTTTTACATTTATTAATATATATATTTTGTTTGTGCAAAATAAAAAAATAATTTTGGATGATACAATAGCCAGGATTATTTTTTTCAAAAACAGGGAATTTTTGTTAGGTATGAACAAAAATTCAACCCGGAACGACACACAACAGAGAGAAATTGGATAGGTTAATTTCATGAAAATGCCTCACAGATGACCTTGTGGTTGTGGCCGAGGCCGGCGAAGTTTAAATGATCGTGCTCAAAATCAACAATACCAAAGAAGATTGGAGAATGAGAATGAGACCCGCCTTGAGCATCAAAGAAATCCCGCTTAGTAGTGACACAGTCTCCGAAACATAGTCTTGTCTCAAATACAGCTTTGCCATTTTACTTGTTTATTATTACAACTAGTTTATCGATATTATTATTTTTTTCATGAAAGATGCTCCCAAATTTAGATTTAGATTTAAGTTTAAATCTAGGTTTAAGCTAATTCTAATTTAATTTAATATTGTTATGTATTTCTGTTTTTGTAATTTTATGTTCAATGTAATTATGTGATTTGTATTTGGGAGATGGTTTTGTCTCCCCACATCATAGAAATCTCCAATATGCGTAAATAAATAAATAAATAAAAATTTAATTTAAGTATACATGATTCAACTAAAAACAATACATAAATTTTTGAGTTTTCTCAGCATTATTTATTTCTTGTTTGCTAAGCATTGTATTATATAGATTTAATATTAAAAATTACAATATTAAATAATTTTGATAAAAATTTGAGAATAAAATAACAATAACAAAAACTTACTGTTAACATCAGACCTACGGGACCAAGCCAGATTATAAATACAAAACCAACAATCATCAACATTGAAAATATTCCCCGAACAACCCAATTTCGCCATCTGTAAAAATTTAAAATCATAAGTTTAAAATTTATACCAAATTCATTCTTTAACAGCAAAAATATCTTTAAATAGAATCTAAATTTTTTCATATAAATTTCACAATTTTCAAATTACTTGTACTGTGGTTCATGCACTCATGAGATAATACAGAACAAGCTGCAAGAGTGTTTTAATAAGTGCTACTAATGTTAACATAAGCATGTAGCTGCAGAAATTTATTTTAAAGGGAACTTCTGTAGAAATTTCAAAATATTACCAATTTTATTGTTTTTGACAATATTTTGAGTATGCTTTTCAAAGAATAGTAAGAAAAAGAACATTAAGAAATTTAATAATGAAATGCTATTTGTATTTCAAAAAAAATGTAATCATTAATTGAAAAGAGTTTTATACATTATATTTATAAACTATTTTTTGATATTATACTTTTTATAGTCAATGTATGCATTCTATTATTATTCGTAATAATTTGTTATACTGTACTATTATTGTATTAATACAGTTAAATTGTTACTTATGTAAGATTATTATTTAGAAATGAGGCACTTTATAATTTCTAAAACAGTCTTGCTAAAATGCACTCACTTTAAAGTGAGATTTATTATTATTATTGACTTTTATAGTGAGACCTTGAATTCAATTACTTATTTCTGTCATGTGTACTATGCCAGACCAAAGTCAAAGCATAGTAACCAAAACAGAAATTAAAAAAGTGTATCAGTGTGTGTGTCTGTATTCAGGAATTTTCTCACAATATGACATGTATTCAATATAGTGGCCTTCTGTAGTGTGATGTATGTGTTTCTATTCAATTGTAATGTGCCCAGGCTTTTGTGTAGTGTGTGTGGTATGACACCTGTAGAGGAGAGAACAACAGGTACAATAAGCACCCTATCCATCCTCCACAGATGCCTTATTTCTGGGCGAGTTCTGTGTACTTGCTAATTTTTTCAGTGCATGCGTTTTGTATATTGTGAGTGTTTGGAATGGATATGTCTATAATGTATGTGATTTTATTGTGTTTGTCAATGAGTGTGATGTCTGGTCTGTTGTGATAAATTGTTTTATCTGTGATTATGGCTCTGTCGTAGTACATTTTGTGCGTGTTGTTTTCCAATACTGTCTGTGGAATGTATTTGTAGTATGGTTCGTGGATGTCTACTAATTTGTGTTTCTTTGCAAGCTCTTGGTGTATTTTATTTGCTACTTGATTATGTCTGTGTAAATAATCTGTCTGTGCCAAAAGCTTGCAACCAGAGGTGATGTGTTGTATAGTTTCTGGCATGATGTGACATTTTCTGCATGTGTCATTTGTGAGTGTTGCATCTTTGAGTATGTGTTTTCTGTAGTTTTTAGTATTTATGACCTGATCCTGTATGGCGATCATGAATCCTTCCGTCTCCCCAAAAAGGCATCCCCAAGCTAACCAGCTGTTTGACGCAGTTTTGTCAACAAAATCCTGGGCCAGATCATAAGGATGCCATGGAGTGCCTTTCGAGCCCACAATTGCTTAATGGTGTCTATGCTTTTTATATGTTGTGTTGTGTCCATATGATGTGAGTGTAAGTTTAATGGTGTGTTATTTGAGTCTGCTAGAGTTACTGCTTTATGTAATTGTGATGTTTCTTGTTTTTTGTAGAAAAACTCTCGCAGTGACTGTATTTGTTTGTAGTGAAGGTTAACTATGTCAATCAGACCACGTCCGCCATCTTTACGTGGAAGGGTTAATCTTTCTGTGGCAGATTTAAGATGATGTTGTTTATGCTTAGTAAGTGTTGTTCTTGTTTTCCTTTGGAGTTGCTCAAGATCTGTGTGAGTCCAATGTATAACTCCAAAAGAATATGTGAGTACTGGGATGACATGTGTGTTTATTGCTTTAACTGTATGTTTTGCATTTAACTCTGTTCTGAGGATAGCATTTAACCTACTTTGGTATTCTTTAATTAATCTTTGCTTTATTTGTGCATGTTCTGTTAGTTTGGCCTGTTGGAATCCTAAATACTTGTAGAACTCGCCCTCTTCCACGGATTCAATAACATCTCCATTTTCGAGCGCAAAATCTTCTTTCTTGAGGATTCTTTTTCTACGTGAAGTGTTTTGCACTTATCTAGGCCAAATTTCATTTGTATATCCTTGGTGTATGAATGTGTGATTTGTAGGAGTTGATGAAGTTGTTTTTGTGTGGATGCATAAAGTTTTATGTCATCTATGTACATGAGATGTGACAGTGTAAACTGTGTTGTTTTTTCATGTCTGATATTGTAGCCATATTGTGTGTTGTTTTGTAAAGTACTATTTTTTTGTAGCTTAGGAAACCGACTATAATTATGGTCGGTGAAACTTCCGTTAACCTAACGGGTACTTTACGCAGATTCGAGATTAGTTTGCCAGGCCTGGGCTTTTAAGCGTGCACCGAAAAATTAGTAATAATAACGACAAATATCAAGTCAGATCAAAAGTTCAAATATATTTAATTAGCAACTAGAACGTACTACGTACAAATATCAATAATTCCAAACAAAATTTATTAACGAAAATCAACAAGTCAACCCGACAATAAACTTAGCTACTTAGCTTAACTTAATAGTAATTCCCCTTTGAAATTCGACAATCAAATACTTAGAAACTAGAACAAAATCTCTTACTAATTAAACGTCTATCCATCACCTCACTATACGAAGAAACTATTTCCTCAATCCTTTCGATATCGTCAAATCGTCAATCGAACTCCTCTTTAGCACCTTGGATCGTCCAATTATCAATCTGGACTTCTATCAGAAAATACTTCGCTTTCGAATTAACCTCGCTCTCACAGTCGCCTCGATTTGGAATTCACCTCGGTTTGGAAATCACCTCTCCTTCTTCGGTTAACGTACGGGTTTTATACTGTGAGGTGACGTCACACTTGAGCTGGGTTACTCCTCTTATTTACATACTTAGTTGCTAACATTAACTTTCTGTTCTGGCAGCTTTAAGTTTCCGACAAAGCTTATAAACCGTTTACAAAATATTTATCATAATTTTCTGGGATGTTTAAGACGGTTTATCAAGTATTTCTCTACTAGTGATTGTGGGGACTCCCCCCTCCATTTTTTTTCTGCGGACTGTTACTTCCGCTGGGCAGCGCAAGTGCGCAAGATGTTTCCTATGGCGCTTATTTCTCCGTGAGTTGTTTTATCTTCATTTTTCATTACTAACAAGAGAGTGGTGGGAACCTTCGTCCTAAATAAACATAAGCCCCAAACAAAAGATAATAAAACGGAAATAATAATAAAATAAAAATAACGTTCGGACTCAGTTCCTTACAGTTTAACATGTTGGATAATGGGTTCAAGGCTAGGCAGAACCAGAGAGGACTCAAGGAATCTCCTTGAAAAATTCCTCACCTAATAAAGATTTGGTTTGTTTGTATGGAAGTGTTATGAACCCTGAGATGTAGTGTTGTTCTCCAGTGCTGCATAGTGTTTTGGAAGAATGTAATGAGTGATGGATGTATTTTGTACATGTGTAGAATATGTAGCAGCCAACTGTGTGGAACACTGTCGAATGCTTTTCTGTAGTCTATATATGCCATGTGTATGTTTCTGTGTTGTTTGTGTGCTTGCCGTAGAATGACTGAATCTATGAGTAACTGTTCTTTGCATCCCGTGATTTCTACGGCAACCTTTTTGTTGTTCCGTTAGAATGTCGTGTTCTTCAACATGTTTGTATATTTTGTTTGCGATACAGGATGTCAATAATTTGTAGAGTGTTGGAAGACATTTAATTGGTCTGTATTGTGTGGGGTCTGTGGTATTGTTGTTTTTAGGTTTCATGTAGGTGATGCCCTGAGTAAGAAAATTTGGCATGTCTTGTGGATTGATGATAATGTGTGTTAGGTGTTTAGCTAGTTCCTGGTGCAGTGATGTAAACTTTTTGTACCAGAAATTGTGAATGTTGTCTACACCAGGTGTCTTCCAGTTGTGTGTTCTGTTAACAGTTTATTGGAAATTATGTATGTTTATTTCAGCACAGGGCATAGTTGGTATGTTGTGCAAGTTTCTGTTCTCCTCCTCGATCCAGCCTGCTTCAGCATTGTGCGCGACAGCACTGGACCAAAGAGAAGACCAATATGTTGTGAGTTCTTCTTCTGTTGGTGTGCCACTGTGCTGTGTATCAGTGTTTGCTTTGTTATTAATTTGTCTGTAAAAGAGTTTTTCATTGTTTGTAAATAATTTATTTTGTTGTTTTCGTAGTGTACATGTTTTGTATTGTTTGAGTCTACGTGCTTTGGCAGCAAGTTTTTGTTTTAGTGTATCAATGTATTCTGTAATGCGTGTGTTGTGACGTTCATGTTTTGTGTGTGTTTTTATTTTCTTGAAAATGTTTTTGAGCTGTTTCCTTAATTTGGGTGTTATGTTGTTTTTAGTGTATAGTGTCAGCCTGCCTAATTGCTGTCTAATGTCATTTATTTGTGTTTCTATTCTTCTCTGCCAGGCAGGCTTGTAATAGAATTTGTTTTCTGTATATTTGTCTGTGATTGTACTTTCAGTCCATGGTGTGTCACTATTGTGACTGCCCCAGCATAAACTAATGTATGAATATCTGAGAGTGTAGAAATTGAATGAATGTAGTGTGGTAGTGAGTGAGTGTTTACATAATTTAGTGTTTTTCCTACTTCCTTTGACGTGTTGATTTTTGGTATTCGTGGTCGTTGTGTGGGATCTGTGCCTGTATATTTAGTGAGTGTTTCCTGAAATATAAGTGAGAGCGTATTAACTAAATCCATGTCTATGTTATCAGTGATGGATGAGGAAGTGTCTGTAGTATCATTAGTGGTAATTGTTGTATGTGTGTTATTATCAATGCTTGTTGCTGGATTATCCTGACAGGTTACATGATCTTCATTAATGTTAAATGTTTCTGTCTGTTGATGTATTTGATCAGCAACCTGTTGTTTGATAAGTTCAAGTGTTGTTTGTGGAATAAGGTTGTTGTGTATAATTGTTCTTTTTTGATCAACAACCCTTTGTTCGGTGACAGTGAGGTGAGGATACTGTTGTGTGAATCTATGGTGTAGTTGTTGTCTGTATGCTGTCATGTTTGTTTCGAGTTTTGTGATGGTGTAATAAGTACGGATGATAAACTTGTTCATTTCCGTTGTCCATTTCATCCGTTGGCGTGGTTTTCCAGCCTTTGTGGTCTGTGGATGCATTGCCACAGAAACACCAAGGCTAGGTTGGTTCCTCACATCTGTTGAGGGCATTGCAGTAGCCATGCTTGGGCCGGTGCTGCTTTCGCCACCGGTAACCAAGGGAGACTGTGGCCTATTTTTTGAACGTGAGCCTCTGCCTAACCCACGAACGTGGACCTTGTTAACCCGGGCGACGTCCAAGCCAGTATCACACTTTGATCTGGTTATTACCATAATAAATATCTCAACAGAATGTGAGTGTGGTCACTCTTAGCTTCATTTCTCCATTTCTTCCCATAGACCTTACTGGCATGGGTGTCCTACCAGAAGCTTGTGCTCGAGCCTGCATTGCCCTATGGATCAGTAAAATTACTGGGCTCTCCCACCACAACCAGGTGGTGACCATGGCATCACTTTAAAGTGAGATTTATTATTATTATTGACTTTTATAGTGAGACCTTGAATTCAATTACTTATTTCTGTCATGTTTATACTTCAACTTAAAGTCTGCTATTATTAGTAAGATTACCGAATCTGTTCTTTTTGACACATATCTTTCCTCTACAAATGACATTAAAAATGACATTAAAATTCTGAAAAATATTGTAGTAATTCGTTCTTCTTATCAATAATTAAAAAGCAATGAATAATTCAATAGCACAACCATTTTAAAATAATTTTCTGATTTAATACCTAAATTATTGTTAAAAGTTAAAATAATGTATTATAAATTTAAAAGTTTCATTTATTATAAATTACTTTCTATTTTATAATTATTAAAAAATTAAATTATGAAACTATCTAGTGTATTCCCAAAAGAAACATATCTTCACTTCTGAACCATAACCAATTCATAAACCAATAAATCTATCTTAGGGTTATTTTTAAAACCTTAATTGACTCTCCATTGCATATAAAACAAAAGTCAGAAAACTACCAGAATTTCAATCCAAACAAAATTAACTTCAAATGCTAAATTTTGGACATTATAAAAAAGAAAAATAAGAAAATTTGTTGTAATCTTAAAATCATAATAAGAAATCTCTGACACACAATTTATTCAAAATAAATTGTGTCACATAATTTTTCAATTGTGAAATTTTTATGAAATCTTGTTGGACATCAGAAAGATGTAGTGCCTGATTTTACATCTCATCACTAACAGTTAATTCATGTCATTTTGTTACTGCATTCCTTTTGTCATCATATTACAGTATACATCTTTTGTTCATTTGTTTACGTTAAGTTCACTTTTTTCTAAGCAAGGTAACAATTACTCTGTGAGACAGTTTAGGATTGACAAGAATTAAACTGAGCAGTGCTGAAGCTTGAATTTAAATTATTTCTTCTCCTCTAAGAGAGTAACTAGGCATAATCCTCTAAGAGAGTAACTAGGCATCAAAAGTTTATTATTGCTACTAAGATAGTTATCCAGAATAAATCCAATGGTCATTACTAAGCTGACATATAATAATTTGCTTTCTTTTTTAATCCTATGTGTTTTATTTTATGCAATTAAAAAATATTATTCTGAGAAAAGTCTGCAGGCTTCACAAGACTGCTAATGGCATTAAAAAAGTTTAAGAATCCTGACTTAAGCACTTAAGTTTATGTCATAATAAAAAAAATTAGAATAATACATACATTAATGTAACAAATAAGATAGTCAAGACAAAATGAGGCAGTGGTGTTATGTTATACCTAACAATAATTAAACAACTAAAAATAGAAAAACAAAACATCAGCAATTGTAGCTATTGGGTTGCTCGGAAAGTAATTTCGTTTTTTCCATAGAAAAATAAACGCAATATTCTTATAATAAATAAATATTTTATTGAATTATATATTGACCATTTTGGTCAAATACCTGTTGTCATTGTTTCTGGTAGTCGCATGATTTCACATTCATGAAAATTTTGATCGTTGTTTACAAAAACTGATCCAAGAGATTTTTGACATTTCAAGTAAATGTCTTAGTTAAAAAAAATTTGTATAGACCAGAACAAGTAATAATCTGAGTGTGCCCAATCTGGCGAATATGGTTGGTGTAATAACACATCCCATCTAAGCTATAACAGTTTCTGAAGAGTTACCAAACTTGTGTGAAATTTGGCATTATCATGGTAAAACACTACACTTTGTTTGTTGATCAATTCTGGCTTTTTCTGTTTGATGATATTACTCAATTTGTTTACTCAATGGCAGTACACTTTCAAATCAATTGTTAAATTGTCTAGTAAAATCTCAAAAAAACATTTCTTTAAAATCCCGCTATAGAGAACATCTCCCTTTAATAACATGTGGAACCCATATGTCGAGCATTGAAACGAAACCAATTCGTTTTAAGTAATAATAAATGGTTCAATTTAACAGATTTAATCTCTTAGTGATTTCACATGTTGTTATATGGCAGATTGCTTCAATTAGTACCTTTATTTTGTTTTCATTGGCTTCAAATGGCCATCCAGAATGTGGTGTATCTTTGATATTAAAATTGCCAGAATGCAATTTTGTAAACCAGTTTTGGCACTATCTTTCTCACAACACATCATCTCCAAGCATGTACCAAAAGTTTTTTCTTGTTTGAACAGCATTTTGATTTTTTAGTTATAAAAAAGCAAAATATGCCAAAAATGATGCTTTTGATTTTCCATATTTGATGGGTCACCGAAAAAAAATTATTGCACAGAATCAAACAAATTTTTTTACAAATAAACCTTAAAATGTCAGCTGTCGAAGTATATAATGAAAATGTGGTTTAAGATAAAATTGGCTGGTAAAAATACATCTAATTCTTCTAATAATAAAAAAAATGAAATTACTTTCCAACAACCCAATATGTAGTAAGTATTTATTTCTCATTCGTAACATAAATTTTGCTATCTACTAATCACTTTAATCCTTATAGGTTGATTTTTCTCACAGCAAAAGTCCTGGTTAAATGACAAATGATTTTATTGTGACATATTTAAAATGCTTACAACAAATGCATTTCGGGCTAATGTAACATTTTAGCCCCTCTTCAGTGATTTAAAAAACAACATCACAATAAATCATAACATATTACATAATGTAAATTGCAAGATTACATGAGTTTAGTTTTTTATATTCTCTCATATATAAATATGAGAGAATATAAAAAACTAAACTTCTGGTACACAAATTTCAAGAAATGGAGTATAAATAAAGTGGAAAAATATCATACATAGTACTTATTACATAGCACTTATAAAAATAGAAGGAAAAATGTATATATTAAAAACCATATATCTTTAATAATTTAAGTATGATCTTATTTAATTGGTTTACATTTAAATAAGAAAGTGGTAAATTATTTTATTCATATTATAGAATGAGTATAAAGTGAACCACTAGTATTAACTTCTTACTGCCTCCAAACAGGAGCCCCAAAGGTATTAACAAATATAATCCAGTTGGCAAAGTTAACGTGCATTATAAGCGTCATCGTATTAAACATCAAATATTGTACAATAAAACTGTTAATTGTATAAAAACTGAATTTTTATATTATATTAAAAAATTACTACTTACTATTTTTACAACTATTCAAAAAAATATACCCTGATAAATAAGAGTTTACAAAAACCAATAGTGGTTTTAGTATATAGTTCCAGTTTAAGTGTGTCAGTTTTTTATGTCTAAGGGTTTACAAAACTGAGATTAAAAATAGGTACACATTTGCAAAGACCAAGTTAAAAAACTATACATGTTTATGTTAAAAAACTGTGATACCCATGTAAATAAGCCGACCAAATTATATCTATATTTATTAAACTGAAACTAATGATGCACCCTCTATTATTTCATTCCATATTGTGTCGATGGTTATGCCATCTGATATATTTACAATTTTATCTTTAGAATATTTTTTAATTTCTACATGCTCTTTAAATTTACATTTATAAGTATCCTTTTCAATGTACAATATTTTAATTTTATTCCTATTAATTTGGCAGTTATTAACAATTGAGTGTTTATACCATGGCAATTGAGTGTATCTGAGGCATATCACCACTTCATACTCTTTGACTCTGTTTCTAGTATGAGGCCTGTTTCTTCAATATAGAATTTTGGCCTAATACAACTACATTCTACATATCACTGACTCAACACCGGACTGTATTAACTAAAACGCTCTACCTGTTACCGGTGTGCACTCTCTAGATGACCAAAAAACATTAGTAACAAACTATTTGTGTTGATTTTGTTTTTGGTCGTCTAGAGAGTGCACACCAGTAACAGGTAGAGCGTTTTAGTTAACTACATTCTAATTTATACACTGTACCTTCTTCTTCAAGATTGTTTTTATGAATCAATCATGTTGTTATTATTTTTAATTTTATTACATACATTTTGTGATGTCAAAAATGGGGCCAAACACACATTATTTTATCTAAGAGTATTGTTACATTTTTCAATTATGTTCCTCATATATGAAAAAGAATGATATCATTTATCTTATTATAAAAAAAAAAAAAGTAAACTTTCTTATTTAAAAGGTAAACCAATTAAATAAGATCATATTTAGATTATTAAAGACGTATGGTTTTTAATATATACATTTTTCCTTTTAGGGTACTATTTTAATAAGTGCTTTGTAATAAGTACTATGTATGATATTTTTCCACTTTATTTATACTTCATGTCTTGAAATTTGTGTACAGAAGTTTAGTTTTTTGTATTCTCTCATACGTAAGTAATTATGCAATTTACATTATGTAATATGTTATGATTTATTGTAATGTTGTTTTTTAAACAGCACTGAAGAGGGGCTAAAATGTTACATTAGCACGAAATGCATTTGTTGTAAGTGTTTTAAATATGCCCAAATAAAATTATTTGTCATTTAACCAGGACTGTTTGCTGTGAGAAAAATCAACCTGTAAAGATTAAAGTGATTAGTAGATAGCAATATTAATACAGCACCCCTACAAATAAGAAAATTAATCTATTAAAAAATAAAATTATTATTAGGTAAATTTATTTTTATATAATTTTTGAATTATATCTCTAAAATATTTTAATAACACCTTTCACATGTAAAGTCATTATTTTTAACTTATGAATTAAAAAAATAACTATAATAATTTTAAACAGAATTATAAAAATTATTAACCGTGATGGCAGAGAAGCTAAAGCAGAATCTAATATGTCAGTTGTTTTATCTGTGGCTTGAGGTAGTGCTTTGACTAGATCAGCAATATTTGTTTCATCTGGTACAGGTTCTTCATCTGACTCTACACTTTTTTCCTCTTTAGAAGCTTCATTTCTCTTTTCTTGTACTTCCTGTAATATATTTATGTATTATTATTTAAATGTAACAAAATTCTAACTGAAGAATTATATTATAAAAAGAATTTAAAATCTAACTGAAATAAACATTTCATTTAAACAAAATTGAGTGTTAAATCAGAAAAATTAACATTTATGTGACCCAAAGATTGCTCATAAAGAAAACTGAAAATATTCATTTTAATTAAATAATTATTGAGTACCAAAATTGTTTAGTTATCACATATACAAAGTAATCCATTTATTGCAATCATGAATAGAGTTATTTGTTACCGAAATTAACATGTCTTAAAATGTCCGAGTTAAATATATATAAAACTTGCTTATTGTAATCAGAATTCTGTTACAGTTATCATTATCTTCATGTAAACAGGTATTTTTAAGTTGTCATTTCATGCTGTCAACCTCAAAAGATGACTGATAAGGATTATCATCCATTTGTTGATGCTGATCATTCAGTTATCAGTTATCATTATCAGTCTTAACCAGTGCTTTAAACATTTTAATTATTATTTGCTTACAGTATTTGCAAGTAGTTTAAACTGCTTGCATTACCTTAATTATATTCTAACTGTCCTTAAAAAAAATATTGCATGAAAACAGCAGGTCAACAATATTTTTGAAAAATGTATATGTCCTTTTAATATTAAAGTGGATAAAACCAAAAATTGCATTAATTGTCATCATATTTACTTATCTCACTTAACATTATCAATCAATTATCATTATCAGTATGGTAAGTCCAAAATGATTACAATAAGCAGATTCTACTACATTAGCTTTTAAATTATAATATTATTATGTCATGTTGTTAGGAAATTCCAGAATACAGACACACTCATTGACACACTTATTTAATTTTTGTCTTGTTTTGGTTGCTATGCCTTGACTCTGTCCGGCATAATACACAGCAACCAGTGTCAACTGAGTATAACCCATTAAACTGAACATAATAATAATAATAATAATAATAATAATTAAATATTTACACAGAATGAATTCAACATAATTTTATTTAATATCTCAATCAATAAAAGAAAATTAAACATTGATACTAAGTTATTATGTTTTATTTCTGATAATATTATAACATAATATATTGTTACATTAATTAGAGCTTTATTAAATCTAATTAAGATCAGAATTTTGAAAATTTTTATTTATTAATGATAATTTTGTAAGTATTTTGTTTTTAAATTCTACATAGGATATTTTTACGCATATTTCATAGAATAAATGTTTGTATATATGAAAGAATAAGCATTAAAAAAAACTGTATTCAAACCTACATTGATTAAATTTTAAAAATTATTATAATATTATAATCATCTTTTTGATAAATGTATTATTCAAAAGCATTCATAAATTTAAATTCAACTTTTTAATAATAAAATGATAGTATATTTTACGAAATTTTGAAAAAAAAATTTTCTTTTGAGATAATTCTTTTATTCTAAACTTTAATATCTTAAATATATTATAATCACTAGATTTTTAAATAAATTTAAAAAATACAAATTTTAAGAAATACAATTTGTAAAACAGGCATCTTCTATAACACCATCCGAAACTAATGTTTATTTCAATATAAAATTTTATGAACTATACTAAACATCTGTTAATTAATACTCAGGTGTGTCTTCGACACACTACCATTATGTAAAATTAAATGTTTACATAACAAAATATGAATTAAATATATATATATACAGTAGAGCATCGATTATCCGACCCCCGATTAACCGACTTATCGGTTAACCAACCGCGTTCTAGTCGGCAAATTCAATTGTCTGCTAGTGATGTGGCGCTACAATATTTGGCTATGTCTTGGCTACTTTAATATTATTTTTGTTAAATTTTTGTGTGTTTTAGCTGGCAGCACTGGCTCGACCATGAAAGGGAAGCTAGTATTTAAACCAGGCCTAATACACTATACTAATAATGTATTTTCTCATAACACTTCTCCCACACCGGGTTGTATAAACAGAAAAAAATTAAATACCTTCTAAAACCGATAACCGGTGCGAACTATTTTTCTAAATGGCGAACGTTTTCATTGCCCCTCCTGGGCTCTTCCTCAGGCCAATTCTGGATTTGATAATCGAACAGCATAAATAAATGGGACGTGTTCCGTAATTTAAACGATCGAGTACGTTGGGCAACCGCGTGCCGTTCCAAATATTTAAATTTCCTTTTATTCCGTTTGGGAACGATGTGCGCCTCCTATGATAAATACGCGTGACGTCAACTGATTTACGGCCTTTCTTCTAATAAAAACTGCCAAGCAGTGGAGAGTTTCCTTTCTTCCTTGAAATTAATACATGTTGTTGTGCGATCGGCTTTATAAATCTCAATTTCCTCCAGAGTTCTCAGATGTTCTTGATGTTGGGTGGTGCGGATCACCTTTGCCTCATTAAAATTCGGTGTTATATCCGGGTTTGCTGCATACGTTGACAATGCCGTTGTGTATTTATGGCGGGTAATGTCGGATTTATGCTCCTTTATTCTAGTGCATAGTGGTCGTTTAGTGGACCCTATGTACAGTAATTGTTTCTGCCATCTGTCGTCCTGTAGAGGGATACTATACACTCCCGGAAGCCTATACGGGTTAGGTGCGTCTTTTCCGTTTCTCAATAGGCTGTATATGGAAGGGTTTCTGAATAGTATTTTCTCATACTTTTCAGTTATCCAACCAACCCCAGTCCCAATTAAGTCAGATTACCGATGCTCTACTGTATATATATATGTTTTATTTATAATGTTTTATTAAATTTTTTAATATTTTCTACAAAACCATACACATTAAAATATCCAGAAATCATCCACTATATCAATATGCAGAGATATATGTGAAATAAGTAATTTTGATATGAGCTCTTATGATTTATCTTAAAAATTACCAGTATTCCTATACCAGACACAATAAATTTTGAATGATCAAATATAAAACAATTTAAAATGAATTAAACCAATTGTGAAAATAACTTTTGAAATAAAAAAAAATTTTGAAAATATTGTTTTCTTATTAATGATTATTTATGAATAAGAAGCCCAACTAAACGTTATGCAATGTACTTTACATTATTTATAAACTATAAAACATACAACAGTTTTCTACGTAAGTTTATAAATAAATTAACATGTTTAGCACATTTGAAAATATCCCCACTTATTAATAAACAAAATCCAAATTTAAATTATATTATATTTCTAAAATATAAATAATATAATAGTTAAAAAAAACTAATATAATCTCATATCTAAATATTTTACAAGAGTGCAAACAATTCCAGGAATTTGTAACAAGTTTACAATTTATAGGCAAAGCAATATTAATATCAGTTGAAAAGTATTATAATTTGAATTAAATAATATAATTAGAAAATGTTTACAGAAAAATAAATAATGAAGCTCTACAAAAATAGAAGTTATATGAATAAGATAAAATCTCTAAAGAAGCCATATAAATTCAGTTAATTCTTATTTACAATTCTTCAAAACATTTCCTCATAAGATTATAATTAATATTAAAAAATATCATCAATTTAATAAGTAGTCAAAAATTTGTAACTCAATTACAAATTTATTCAATAAATATAAAGTTTAAGCAAATATTAAACAGAAATGACTATTAAACTACAGAATATTAAACTGAAATACAATTAAATTAATAAAATAAATTCAAAATATAAATTTGAGGGAAAAAAGTATCACTAAAATATAATCTTATTAAAACTCAAAATCAAATTATTTCATTCTGTAATGAGTTTTGTACATTTATATTCAGTTTTGCTAGATTTAATCAAATACTTTATTGAATTCAAGACCATATTCATACAATTAATTTTACAGTTAAAAAAATAAATTAATGATAAAAACTGTATAACATGATAGTTTCTATCTTAAACCTTAATCTTTGGATTAAATAAATTCTGATTACTCTTGCTATCACTAGAATATCAATATAATATCATTTAATTATTACATAAATTAAAATAAATCTGACTCAGTAATTTTTAGACATCTTTAGAACAAAAACCTACATATTTTTTCATGGTATACAGGATCTATACCATTGATTTGATTTAAAAAGAACGTTGTAATTGATTATTTTTGCCTGTATTCAAAGATAAATGGTTAAAAAATCTTAATCTAAAGCTGTAAAAATGTCCTAATAAACTATAGAATATTAAATTGTATATGTTATATAATTTTGTATTTTATAAGTATGATATGCAAAATGTTATAATAGATAAATTATTACAGTTTTTACTTAACTAAATACATAAAAAGTATTTATATATTTGGTTTTTGACAAATAATTACTGAGACAAAAGCATATCACAATTGAAATCTACTTTATGAGATATGATACTATAATTACTTCAGTGTTGAAATTTCTGAACTATGATCTAAACGATTTGTTTTTCAATTTAAATATATTAAAATAATATTTCAAGGAAAAATACTTAATGTTATAATTAAGGTAACCAACTTTTTTATAATGAAAAGGAGGACACATAAATTGAAGGAAAAAATATTGTAAATAAAAGAAACATTTTATTCATTGCAATAATAATACACTATAATAATCTCTAGTGCCTGTGCAGTAGCATAGCTAGCTTGGGTGACACCTGGGGCAGATATCCTGGTGTCACCCTTCTTAACTGTTTTATAAAACAGTATTAGATTGTTGAATTGTAATATGCCCACACTCGAGCAAACTTGAACGCTATATCGAATAAGCGATATCATTGCATAGGTTTATATTGACCAGCATGAATCCGTTAACCTTTTTTTCTTTTAGTCATGGGTTGTTGAGTCAGTCGAACTTTTCATGACTTAATGTTAAAGCGCGTTGTCAAGGTTTATTTGGCGACTTATTTTTTCACAGTCGGATGTCGAGGGAGGACAGAACTTACAAAAGGAGGACGATTGGTCACCTTATTATAATTATATTTTCAACTCATTAAAAACTTTAAATGAAAAATAATTAAATTTTTATATAGTTTTAATTTATTTATTTACAAAATTATAACTTATTTACAAACTTTAGTAATGCTATATAGTATGGGATTATTGCTCCCCAACAAAACATGTCTGACAAAAACAAAGAACAGAAGAAATTATTTTCATACAAAATATTTTTTCAAAAATAAATAAATTTTTATATATGCTTATACATTTTAAATATACAATATTTTCATAAAATAAAAACAATTATTTAAATGAATATCCTATTTCTATAAATAGAAGACTAGAATAAAATTTAGTACAACAAAGTTTTTAAAGATTAGCATGTAAAATTATTGTTTCTGTACAACAAAATTAAATTAACCTAAATTTTCAGAATTTTTTCTCTTAGAAAAAGTCTGCAAAATCCAAAATCATTCATCACTTTAAAAAAATTACATTTAGAATACTGTCAATTAGAAAATGGAACAACAATTTTATGTTATTCTATAAAAAAAAAAAAAAATATCAAGCTTTATAAATCAAGTAATTCAAGCCTTCACAAATGAAAAAATTATATGAATTATGAATCATACATCAGTATTTCTTAAACAATATAAACATAAAAAAATTGAATTAAAATCAATGAATCCAACAATACTCATTTCAAAAATTTATGGATTTATTTCATGTTCAGAAGGATTTAAACGTCTAAAATATTTCAATTCCAAAAATACATAAGATCAGACAATATAGGATTTCTTGCTTGTAAGATTATTAACAAAATTACAATTATTATAGATTAATTAGAATTTGTTAATATCAAAATTTAGATTTCAAATATAGATTTGAGCTTTTGAACCACAAAAAGTTTAATTACTGTATTTAAATGTTATTTGAATTTTGCATTATACTATAATTGGGTAGTTCTATGGAGGATACTTAAGTTAAATTTGATGTTTTCAGTTCTCAAAAAACTGATATTTTTCCATGAAGTTTATAATGAAGTACAGTACATGTTAAATTTGCTTGAGTAAAGTGAATATCTATATCCATAAAACCTATTTCATGCACATAATAAAACACAACTGAAAAAATTCTATGGAAAATGCACTAAGGTACGGTACATTATTCCATAGAACTCCTCAATTATTATTTAAGTGTTTTATTTTTGTTCAGTTATTATATAAACTTGATTTGCAAGAAGCAATTTATTCAAATTTTTTGTGATAAAAAATAAATATGCTGATTATGAAAATAATTTTCTAAATATGATCAGCAAAATGTTAATCTAATCAAATTTTCTAATAATGTGGATCATGATTTATTGCATATTTCTTAAAATAAATTCTGACCTAAATAAAATCATGTCTAAAATAACACTTTTCATTTTGGTAAAAGATTTTTAAAATTTTTTTTTATTCAATTAAAATTGTTATTAATTATTATAATTAAATTCATTTTTTAAAAATTGAAATCGTCATCTATATTCAAGAAGTATTTTATTAAAAAATATAAACTAAGCATGTGACTTTATTAAAATTGCTGATGATTATTATAAATCACTTTTAGATTAGTAAATAATTATAAAGATTTCAATCATTAAATTCATTAAATGATAAAAATAAAACATTTTTCTAGTTATTAATTTTGTTCATTATGCTGGAGTGAAAGACAATTATTATAATAGATTTAATCAATCCATTGATTGATTAGATCTATAATAATAATAATAGTTTTGGCACAAGTAAATACTATTAATAGTAAAAAAACATCTATTATTAGCTTTGTATATTAAAAATGTAAACTGATTAAAACAATACATAAAACAATATTTAATAATGCTTGTCAAAGAATTTTAAAGGTTTTATCTGCAACTCCAGAACACATCATTAACACAAAACTTATTTTATAGATTAGAAATATCCAAAAAAACAGCAAAGATCATTCACCATAGCAACTGAACAACAATAACAAATCTTTCTAATGTTAACGTACAGTTAAAAGTTTATATATATTTCTGGTAATCAAAATATATTTATATTTTATAAATCTGAATCATATATTATATATTATAAACATCAACTTGAATATATTTTAAATGAAATAATAATTAAAAAATATTTTTTTATGCCTTAATTTTTGTGATCTTTTAATTCAATTTTTAACAACTGATTGATTCCAATTTAAAGATCCCGCTTGAAATATATATTAAATGAACCATATAACTTGTTTCTAAAGACTTCAGCATTAAAATACTTAAAAATGATAAAATATTTAGAAATTCACAAAATCCCTACATTAAATTCATTCTGATTAAAAAAATGCAAAGAACAAATAAACATTAATACATCTATCATTTAATCAGTATGCATAGGATATATATATAATATAGTAATAAGAATTATTAAATAAATATAATTACACTAAAATTATATTAAAATACAAATAATCTGTGATATATCATTTTTCAATAGAATATATAATTATTCAGTTAATTTAATAACAGAAAATATAGATTAAAATATGAAAAATAATTAAAATTAAAACAATCAAAAGTTTTATGTGAGTCAAGTGTTACAATGACTTTCCAAATAATTTTTTAAAAACTGAAAATAGATAAATTCAATAAGAGAAATAATTTTAAGTCATAGTTAATACAATCTCTTTTGATCTCAAATACTTCTATTTTTATTAAAGCTTAGACAGATACTTTTCAAAAGCATTGGAACATATTGGCAAAACACGGCAAACAGAAAAAATGTATTTTTTTATTATTTAATATATACTAGCTATCTGTCTTTCTAAACATTCTTTCGGATAATTTATTTTAAAATTCTTGATTTAATATATTCAATGTTGAGTTTGACAAAGGTCAAAGAGAGATTATAAAGCCGGGGTTTGTTAGGAGAATCTTATACCATCAGCGTCATGTCAATTGATAGTGACATTTCTGAATGTTTTCCTTTCTTTTTGTATTAGTGAAAAATATAAGGTTTCTTTCTTTGCAATGTCTATGGGGGTCCACAAAAAAAAAATTAAGAGGAAAAGGGGTCCATGGGTAAAAAAAGATTGAGAACCACTGAACTAAAGTTTTAAGCTGTTCTCTTTATTAATCTGAATCATTAATACCATGATAAAATTTTATTAATAAAATGGTCATAAGAGATGACACTGTAATACATGGTATAAAACTCATTTTGAGTAAAAATCATATTCAAAAGTACAGTGTAATATTTATTTAATAGTGTAAAATAATAGAGTTAAAAAAAAATAATTTTATTCATTAAATGAAAAAAAAGTATTTCTATTTCTATATTCTGAAAACACTTTAAAAGTAATTTTTTTTATGTAAGAGTTACTTTACTGTTTGTTTAGAAGAGCATTACTTTATATTTTATCTTTAAAATTTTTCTATCAAAAAACTTTCTGAAATTTGAAAATAAGTATGTAAATTAAACAAAGAGAAATTTATTTTTATTTTAGAGAGAATATCTTTTAAATTTGGAACTTTTTTTATATTTATTTTTTACCTACATATTTTTAGTTATATTATTTCATTACAATTTCCAATAACATTTTTAAAAAATTTATTTATTTATAGATTTTCAACTTTGCTTTACATTCAGTAAAATACTGAAAATGTTGATTTATTTGATAATGTAAAAAGACCACTGTCATTTATGAAATTATTGAACAAAATCATATACAATGTATAAAAAATTCTATCATCATCTGAGAAGTAATAATCTTAATTCCTTATAAACTATTAGTAATAAACTTTTAACATATAATTAAGAAAACAGAAAATTCCAATTCATATTTCATAGATTTCAAAAATTCTACACTACAGTTGTACACAAAAGCTAACATCCAATATAACTAATACAATCCAATTAGCTTATAGTAAATGACATATATTATACTGAAGATTTATCAGGTTAAACTTAATTAATATAGCTGTTCATAGTCCAAAGTTTTTAATCCTTAACTTCATCAGTTCAATTATATCCTGAAATATAACTGAACAAATAAAATCAACAGGTTAGTTTTCAAACAAGTGAATACTAGAATAACCTATTTTCCTGACAATATTTAATTCTATAATTTACAGTAGACTACTTACTTGTAATCATGGATTATGTTATCAAAATTAGCAGGTCCCAGAACATACAAGTTAAAATAAATTATAAAATCTTTGCTTATTTTGCTTATTGTAATCAGAATTCAGTTCATGTTATCATTAGCTTTAATAAATAGACCGTTTTATACTCTATTTTTGTACTATTAGCCTCAGCAAATGGCTCAGCATGCAACCATTATCAGTTATTGTTATCAGTACTGTACTTTAACTAGTTTTCTTCTTTTGTTAACAAGAGAATTGCTCATGATGGTTTTCTTCAATATGAACAAAATAATGAAATTCAAAATTCTTTTATACTGCTTCTATTCATTCTGAAGACATCATCATGAGCAATTCTCATAATATCTTCATCAGAACAAAAGAAGAAAACAAAGTCACAATCTCCCCACATACAAAGCAGATCCTATGGATTTAACTAGTTTAACCAGGATTTAAATAAAATGTTAATCAATTTAACTATTTGCTTATAATACAATAGTTTAAATCACTGGCATTATGCTAGCTGCTGTCAAAAGTTGACAGCAGACAAGCAATACTGGATGAATTATATAATAATTAATAAATCTTCAAGTTACACATTTTTTTAATTGCTTTAACATGCTCTTTTAATATCAATTCAATACTGTTTCACACTTTTCCAGCAAGAGATATATTTAAGATAAATGAACAAACATTTTTGGTTTATTTCATATACTTGCTTTAAGTTTGGCATTTGAAAATTCATTCTTGACAAAATTTTAAACCATTTTACATATTCACAAGTTTTTATTTTTATTTTTATAAAACCTTAAAATATAGTAGAAATTAAATATTAAATAATACTCTAAATATTTTTAACTTAAAGCAAAAGCAACATTTGCCCTTGTCTCATTTTTATTTCAGTTTAATTTTCTACAAACATCTTACAACGCTAAAAGAGTTCTCTATTATTGCAACACTATATTTTAAAAAATAATGCAGCACTGTCACATAATGTAGAAACAAAACACAAAAATCATTTTCTTAAAAATTTACATGACCTGGAAATACATTGAAAATTTTTTTTCTCAAAAACAAAAAATAAATTAGAAAAGATTTTAAAAATTTTTAAATAATCGTTTTTATTTTTCCTATAATATTTAATTCCAACTATAGCTAAATTCAAATCTGTACTTATATTCATTAAGTTATTCAAATTTTTTATATTAATATGTTTATATAATTTTTTTTTTATACGAGTTTGTTTCAAACCCATTAAAAAAATTGTTATCTATACTACACAAATTTCACGACACTAGCTATAAAACTGATGATTAACTATATTGTAAACGAATAGCTGCTTCTTAATGCTCTTTCCATCTTCTACCTAATGGACATCCTGTTAATTCTATATATACGTGATACGGTTATAGATACAATGAAAACTATATACAACATCAGATTAGAGAACAACATTTAAGAATAATTTTTTTCTTTTTGTGTTTTTGATAAAAGTATTCTTTTTATTTTATTATTAAAATCTGATATAATCAAAAACTTAAAATCAATAAATTTAGATCCAATAAATTCAAACAAAAATTTTATATAAGGTAACTGTATAAATTTGAAATTAGTTTTGTTAAGATTTTTACATTTTTATTGTATTAAGTTTTTGCTATTTCATGCTAATTTTTTTATTTCTTTATTGGCATAATCATTTAATATTACAATTCTAAATAATTTATTTATTTCAGTATCTATTTATTCTTTTCTTGTAACTCGATTCCATATCTTATAGACTTCCACTAGAAACAAGTTTTTGTTAATGTATGAATATATTGGATTAATTATTGTTTCATTTACATTACAAATTTTTTGATACTGTAATTTATTAATTATATGTTTTCACTGTAATATCTAAATAATTTAACTTGTTTCTCTTTTCTATATCTATTTCAAAACTTATGTTGTTATGAACAGACCTGATGAGAAGAGGAAAGATATTGCATAGCAACAGGACCTTACAGGGGGTCCAAGAACTTGTTTTTGGACCACCTGTAATAAATTTCCTTGCAACAACATATCACTGTAGTGTGTGGAGAAGGGAATATGGAAAAATAAAAAAGATTGGCAGGTCAGAGATGGTGAGGAAATGTGGGTAGAGGAGAGGCCAAGAGGCTGTACCAAAATCTGTGATCTCGCTTGACAAGGAGCTACTTATGAATACTACAATATTTATTATATTTAATAAAATAAACCTTAATGTTTTCATAAATTATATCATCATCTATACATCTTTCTGAAAATTTTATACTTTGTATCTCTGTTATTTTCTTATCTACAGTTACCAAACTCTGCAAGTCCAGGACCTATAATCTCTTATGTTTTTCACCAGCTTTTTGTTTATAAATTGCAAATGAAGTGTAGGAGTACTACAGTTAGTAACAATTTTAATATCTAATTTTGTAATGTGTGTATTTTTTGTAACATATTCACTTGCTTATTTAAATTGTTTTTTACATCTATTAAAGGATCTGTATCTATGAGGCAATATATATTTTCACTAACTATTTCTTTATCTAACTAATTAATATTTACTGTTACTGTCTACTTTTTCTTTGTCTGCTTTTATAACTGTAATATTATTTTCATTCTTGAAATAAGGTCTGTTAAAAAAAATGTGTTAACATATTATTATTAAGATTTCAAAGTAAATATGTTATCAATTTTATATTGTTTTTATTTTAAAACTGTACATCACCTAATTTGTCATATTTTATTTGTTTTTCATCACTAAAATTAATATCAATGCTTCTGCAATATTAACTACAATATTAAGAAAGAACTTCTCCCTTGTTTCCGGTCCATTAAAAGTATATAAATGTCTGGATGCATCCGAAAAAGTTTTCAGATGGCCTGATTGCGAAAGATGATTAAAAAACAGAAAAATGTTTCCTAGTAAATATACTTCAAATATATTGCCACTTCTCTTAATTACACTGATGAACAGAATCAGATAGGACCATATCACATTAGCAACTTGTACTCTCTGAGAATGATCTGTAGCTGCTTATGTCTATTCTCTCACTATATAGATGATGTGGAATGATATATAATACAAGGGCAGTTGTTTTTCAAGCTCTGATGGTCCATAAAACAGACAAATATAAATAACAAAATGAATTTATTACCAAAAGTTAGGTACAAACATGGTTACTTTTTGACATAATCACCATGAAGATTGAGGCATTTGTGATATCTGTGGATGAGCTTTTCCATCTCCTTGTCATAGAATGTTGCAGCCAATGAATTGAGATGGGCCCTAATGTTTTTTTGAAGATCATCATTAGTCTCAAACCTCTGCCCTGCTAGCCATATTTCAGTTCAGGAAAGAGGTGGAATTCTTCACACATTAAAAAGTTCCAAGCTGGGTGGAAGTCTGTAAGGTCTTCACCACTTTTAAAAACCCAGGATATAGCCCCCATTTAGTGCCGAGTGACTTCCACTTCTTTCCTGAACAGAAAAAGTGGCTAGAGGGCAGAGGTTCTATTATACATATTATAATTATTAATTTTAATATGAGATGGTGCCTAATGCCTCACTCTAGTGCCAAATTCATTTCTAATTTATAATCATTATATCCAAATTTAGCCGATCATTTACAGCAGTTGTGGATGTATATTTGTTATTAAAGAACTTTTCAAAATACAAATAACTGTTTTATCACCCTGTCATTGTTTTCTGATCTGCATAGTGTACTCTTTATTGACTTCAATTATGGAAGTGTTCTTATTATATAGAAAGTATGGCTATTAAGTAATATAAAGTAAATAATTTAAAATTTACACTAGACTATTCTAGAACAATACACAACAGTTGGAATAAGCAAGATGGCAATAATCAGTCTAGCATGTGATGCTAGACACTAAATCAAATACCAATATGGTGTAGTCTCTTCAGTTTTTGTATATTGTTAAAAGGACATTGTTGGACAACTGGACAACTGCACAATGGTCAACTGGACTACTGCTAACTCAGTGCTGGACTCTGGGCAACAAGAGATCAATAGACAAAATACCAAATTTTTTATTGTTTTCTTTCACCATTCTTTTCTATTGATCTACTATATGGTAAATTTAAATAATATTTTTCAAGAAACAAGTTAAACGAGTTAAAAGAACAACTTTGTAATTAACAAATATATTTATACATATTACATACTTTATTTACTTATTTTTACAAGTAAATAGAAAATCCCAAGGTGTTGTATAGTTGTATAGTTGTAATAGTTGATATCTACCCTCAAAAATAACAAATATACATAAAAATAAAGACAACAATTTCATAAAATTAAAAATACATTACATTATACATTAATTAAATATAATATAAATTAAAACAAAAAAGTATAAACCTTCTTGGAAGAATTTGTTTTCAAAGAGCTGCTATTCTTTGATGTGCTTTGTTAACTGCTTCTGACATAAAATAATTAACAATGCTATGGTACATTGGTCCAAAACATTTCAATTTTTCTGGAAATAACTAGCACCTTGTAGTTCATAACTTATAACTCGTGTCTCATAAGTTTTACTATATTTATATTTATATATATTTTACCAATGTTTTCAAAAAACAATAAATAAAAACTATCAACAAAAGTGTATTCTTGCTAAGGGTGAAAAAATTATTAAGTTTCTGTCCCCGAGAAGATGGAAATCCAGCTAACTGTCTCCCACTGCACTATTGCCCAGTTGACTGTCACCCAGTTGTTAACAGGTGTTGTCACTTAACATAGATGTGTGATATAATTATAACAGTGGTGAAATTTAATGCATTATCATCTAATTTGAGATTGTATTTTTTATTCAGAAGCTTATTTTACACTTTGAATGTAAAAATGCACTCAAAGTATATATACTGCATAAGCAGTTTGAACTTTGAAGTGTCATTTCAACTCTAAAGCAAATTTTTATCAAACTTGGCATTCAAAGAACAAAGTACCACCGTAATAATAATAAAAATTCACTAAAAATATGTTTAGTTAATGAAATAAAAGTTGATAATGTAAACTTTTTTACTTTTGTTAGAATGTCAAAGAATTCATTTTGCAAACTTAAATATAATCTACCTAAGGAGAATCCATTAATGAGAAATAGCCTGTTGTATGAAAAATAACAGGACTATAGGATGAACTGCTTCAGCATGATAGATGAATGCAATGCTGAATTGTTTAAAAAATATAGCATAATGTATATTGTTCTATGATCAAGTCCTACAAGCCAGGAAGCAGCAGGGCACTGCCCTGGGGTCCATGAACTTTAAATTAAAGGGCCTAGAGAGAAAAAAAATTAAAAATTGTCTGTTTTCTGATTTTTTTTCCAAATAATTAAATAACTTTGGCCAAGAGCTAACACTTATACTAGATTATTTTTCTTCATCAATATCATTATGTTACTTGTATAAGCAGGGTCTCCAAAAGGGAGGCCCAAAATGATCTTTGTCCAGACAGCTTTCCTTTCTCTCAGGACTCTGCCTATGATTAAAATGGTACCAGTTGCCGAGTCTGCTTCAAATGTCTTTGGCCTATAATTTACGTGATACCTGTTGCTAAGTTGGTGGCCTATTTGTCAGAAAAACATTTTGTGTCCTTAGCCTTAACCTAACAATTTAATTTTGGGACATTTATATGATCATATAATATCATAAACTGGATAGGCATAAACACTAGCACACTAAACCATAAAATTCTTGGGGGAGAAACATAGGACCACATTATTGAATTATTTTGCATTGTTTCAAACTTCATAATATCTTCTAGTGAAAGTCATTAAGCAGTTCAATAATTTGGTTCTAGGTAGCCTGAAGATGGCCTTTAAACAAGGTCAAAAACATTTGTGATTAAAGGTTTTTCTGTTGGAATTTTATGGTTTTGTGTGCTAGTGAATTTATATGTTGGTAATAATTAAAATATTTTGCTTCAGTCATCTTTATAGTGTCTTCAATCATCATATTTTTAAATTATTTAATTTAAAATATATGCTCTCCACCTCAAATTAATAGTGGTTTGTCCCTGTACATCATACTTTTCCTTTAACAATACAATCGTGCCAGTCATCTACCTAACACCTTTCAGATAAAAATTTTTGAATTGAAATAACATGACTTCCAGTTTGCTTTGAAGTTCATATATAGTTAATCAGGGTCTCCTGCCTCTAAGGTTTCCATATCTGGTTTCATCTTTCATCTATGTAACTCCACTCTTGAGATTAAGGAAGGACAGATAGACACATGACAGTGGAAATTTATAGGTCTGCAATTTGAAAAATTGCAGATCAATAAGATCAGCACACACAACATAAATTCAACATAAGAAAAATAAATTTGGTCTACAAAGACAAAAGAACCAACTAAACCAGAAGATTATTGAGACACTTTCATGAAACAATAGAATTTAGGATAAGACAAGATAGCCTCTGCTCAGATTATTATTGATATATAAAATTTTATCTACATTAAGTTTTCAAATGCATAAGGAACAAAACTAAAACTAATGGCACAGAACAGAAAGCAATGGAGAGTTTATATCAATTCAAAACTCAATCTATCTACATCATTTAAATTTAATATATTTTATAAAAATGTAAAAAAAAAAAACACATAAATGTCCATGTTTTTTGAGATTAGATGGGGGATGGTGGGGTGGCTCCATCCTTATCATATACATCACTACAATGCATTTACATATGTAGCCTACATGATTAGTTGGTACATGTTGTTATGTTTATCAAGTTTCCAGGTGAAAAGGATGATGGGAGTGAGGTCACTGCCTTAAAACATCATTAAAATGCATTATCACAGACTTAGGTATATTCTCAAAACTTCCAGCTCAATCAGAATTGATGAAAATTTGATTGAAATATTTGAAGACATGATAAAAAGCAAGTTAAATAAAATCAATTTTAAATTAAAGAAACAAAACAGAATAAATTTTAAGTGTATTTTCATCTAACTAACCAAATACTGGTTGTAGAGCTGCAATTTGAAAAAATGTAGATCTATAAATTTCTACTGTTGCTTGTCTGACCTAATGTCTTTCCTTAATCTTGATAAAGGAGTTAGATAGATGAAATTCAGGACAAGAATTGGAAACCGTCAAAGTAGGAGGGTCCAATTAACTAAATATAAACTTCCAATGCAAACCAGAAGTCACATTATTTCAATTCAAATATTTTCCCCCAAAAGATGTTAGATGACCAGCACAACTCTTATTATTAAAGGAAAAGTATGATGTACAGGGGCAAACCACTATTAATTTGAGGTGGAGAGCATATCTTTTAAATTAAATAAATTAAAAATATTATTAAAAATTGCAGCCCAGCATTGTGACAATGTCACGATAAATAATTGCTCGTTCCACTATATATCATCATATCCAGTTTAAACTGTTTCTCAAAGGATGCTTTATTAATCAACAAATGTCATTATCAACAACCTGTTAGTTTCTTTTACCAAAATTCTAAACAACTTGATTCTGCTAAGCTAACAAAACTAAAAGACTAGAAGGCATGAAAATGCTATAACAAAATGTTTTGATTAAACAAAAACTGATTGATGCAGGAAAACACGCCTTTAGTTATAAAATACATTTTCAAATAAAAACATTTTTATCTTTCAGAACTATTTTAATAACAATCAAATATATATTACACATTGCATTTATGTATAATTAAAAATACAAGCACGTAGGAAATATAGGAAAAAGACTTAGGCCTAAATAAATTAATTTATAATTTTATCTTTACATGTAACTGTACAATATTTTAAACAAAATTTTAGTGCATTATTATTAAGATAATACATTATTCAATCATTAGTCATCTGTAATATATTATATTGAAACATAAAAAATATGATGGATAATTGATCATTTATTTTTTACTAAAATATTAATGTTGATACAATTTTAAATAAATTGTCATACAACAGATTTTTATTTTTAAATATAACCTTTATCTAATACTTAAAAGTGTAAGCCATATACAGTATATGAAACAGAAAATCATCCAACTAAATTGATTTCTTAGAATAAGAAACTATTTGTTATGTAAAACAATTTTTTTTTACAATATATATAAAAGCCCTATATATATAATTCTAGATGTAGTTATTACAGTTAAAGATATTTTCATCAAATCCTAATTTATTTTTAATTTAAATCTCTTTAATTTCTTATTTTATTCTAAATGAAAAATCAATATAAACTTTACATTTAAAATTTGTATTGTTTCAAAAACAAAAAAATATATTATTATTGATTCACTTTAAAATATAATGTTAACTTTAAAAAAAATTAAAAAATAAAATATTTTTTCAGCATTATTCATTTACTAACTAAATAATCAAATTGCAATTCATAAATTTAGAAACAACAGAACACAATGGCATCCATTGTTATTATTTAATTATTTCAATGTGAAGGTGTCAGTTTACAGTCCACAAAACATAAAATAACATCAACAACAAAAGACTGGTTATTAGAAATACATGTCAATGTCAATCATGTACAAACAATAATTGATAATAAAGCAATAAAAATGAATGAAAACAAATATAATTTTTATAATTTTATCATTTGTTTTTCTTTTTTTGTTATTTTTGATTGTATATTGTATTTTGGGATAAAATTATGTTATTTGGGGAGGATGGAAATCTTTTGTCAACTGACAATTCTAATAATATGTATAATAAATAAATAAATATACTGTAGATAATTCAAATTACCCGGGCATTCTATAAAACCATATGTACGAGAAAATAGCATTTGTATTTGTTTAGCAATTGTTTAATTAACTGTATATGTAATATGTGGCACGTCTAGTTATTGTGCAAGCATTCCACTTTTTACACAATTTATAAGGAGTTAATTAGGAGTTGAAACTTTATCACGTTTCAAAATAATCAGTAGTGCATTGTAGCTTCATGGAGCCAAGGCCAATTTGAAGGGGCCTTTAAACACACCGTTGATTTTTCTTCAGCTTCATTTTTGGGGGAAATACTCTTATGATTGGGTTTAGGGCCTCCTTTCGGTGGGGCCCCTGGTAGTTTCATTTGTTGCCGATAGGATAAGACGCAAATGGAAATAATGTACGGTAAATGATTTTCCCAAATTATGCAAGATCCATGACGAAATATTGATTGACGAAAATCTCTAATTAAAAATTGCTTCATCTGGAATAAATTTCTACGATTCTAACTGCACAATAACGTCGATTTTATTTAAAACATGAAAGTTATTGTTATTATATATTAATAGGAACATCACCTGATTAACGTTAGCATCGACTTTCTCTTCTTGAGTCCTTTTCCTTAATTCAGACATGATGGGAAAGATGATAATTTGAAACCTGCTTTGAAGAGACGAGCGTCTCGATATCTATTGAAAAAACGAAATTTCTGGCCTTAACCCGACTTGTTTACATTCCACTTTTAAACAACTGCAGAAAACAGACGACTAATTAAAGCTCTCTGCAACGAAAGCACTCAACATCGACATCCGACTGCTTAACTAGCGACTACTAAAAATTTTTATTTTTCCTCGATCGCAGCGCTCGTTAGCGTCCGTTTCGAGAACTAAATACAGTAAAATTCTATTGATTCAAATTCCGATTATCTGGAACGTTTAACGAACCAATAAAAATTCGGGAAGTGTTTCAAATTTTCATAAGAAGAGGAGAGAAAAACGCGTCTTATTTACTCAATTGTAAAAGTGAAACATACAGGTTCGGAGAAAATACATTTCCGACTTATGCAATTTTTAGTCATTTTATTTATTTTTTTAGCAAACACAAAGTCCGGATTTATCATTTGTCAATTGAATAAAAGTACGCAACTTCATTCAGTAGTATGTTTCGTAAAATAATTGTTATTTCTGTGTTGTCACCCGCCGTATTCATTCTTTTATTGCAGTTTACAATGTCTGCGTAAAATGACACGTACTGTACTTCAGCAGTCATCAGGGCCGTCTTAACAGCATTATAGGTCTTCCCGGTTCAGTAACATGATGATAATTTAAAATATATTTTGATACTAGCAGATGAGCCCGACGTTGCTCGGGCAAAAAATAACAATAGTAAAGATTAAGATTAGCGAGGTTGAGGCCGAAGTTTTAAACGCGAAAACGTGTACGTCGGACGTTCGGTGCCGCTTTCCTGTAAGCCTAGAAGTTTGACTATGGTGTTTGGAACGTCGAGCATGTTTCCACTGACTTTCCAAACACCATTGCTAAACTTCAACGCTTACAGGAAAGCGACGCCGAACGTCCGACGTACACGTTTTCGCGTTTAAAACTTCGGCCTCAACCTCGCTATTATTACATCATTTCATAGTTCTAACTAGAGGCGAATCTACATAGGGACTAATAGGGCTTAAGTCCTGGGCTCCCAAGTGTCAAGAGCCCAGAAAAATTGAATTACTATCATAAATTTTTAATACTTTTTCATTCACAATGAGCACTTATCTTATAGTAAAAATTAGTTAATATGAATAACATAATGATAATGATAATTTATACTTTATATTATAGTATTATTTGTATTAACAAAAAATGGGCCCCATTGGACTTCAATAAGTCCTAGGCCCCGAAAAACATAGATCCGCCTCTGCAGAAGAAATATGCAGAATAGATACAATGTATTTAACATATTAATTAAAAGAGTAGCCTATTTAAATAAATTAATCATAGACGCCGCTACAATCCATGAGAAAAGGAATTAACTTTACTTTCTTAAAACAGACCCCCCCGTATGTTAATTGCATATTATGATTATAAATATAAATTAAACAACCTCCTTATCTGAGATACCTTTACAAAAGATGTCTCTTATCGAAAGTTATGGACGTTTTAACATTTATGACACTTCTCTAACTGCACACGTCATCAATGGAATGTGTAGTGTTCATCGAAAAATGCTTAAAAATCATTAAAAAATTATTGCATAATGGAGTTATTTTTATTTTCATATATTCAACTGATAAAAAAAACTCGTGTTACAGTATGTTAAAGTAATCAAAGTTTAACATATTGGATTTAGCATTATGCTTTTTAAAATTGTGTCCATAAAAATTTAATCTTAAAACTGTTGAACTAAAAATAGATAAATATTTTTATATGTATTGGAATAATTTTTATACAATTTAAAGAATCTTTAGAATACATTCTAATTTTTTTTTTTTTTTTTATACAGTAGAGAGGTTGCGGCCGACGTTTTCAATGCGAAAACGTGTACGTCGGACGTTCAGCCTCGCCTTCCTGTAAGCCTAGAAGTTTGACAATGGCGTTTGGAACGTCGAGCATGATTCCACTGACATTCCAAACGCCATTGTTAAACTTCTAGGCTTACAGGAAGGCGACGGCCGGATGGCCGAGCGGTCAAGGTGGCAGCCTACCGCTCTGGGGACCCGGGATCGAATCCAAACGGGTCGAATAATCCCCAGGAATTTTTCGGGGGTGGTCCGTTCGGATATGTCGGGCCCCGTCCCTCACCACCCGGTCGCCCCATTGTGGGCCTGCCCGAACCCATAATGGGCCTACTAAAAGAGGCCCTCTTAGTGCCCACAGGGCGGAAAGAGTTAAAAAAAAAAAAGGCTTACAGGAAGGCGGGGCTGAACGTCCGACACATTCTTTTGAACTACTACTTTTTGAACACTGTTTGAACTACTAAATTTATTACTGAGTTTTATTTACACGTGTTATCCTTTTAATAAAAATAATTGATACTTTAGTATTTTTTTCTAGAAAAGGTACTCGAAATCTCTAAAATACACTTTTGAACGGCTCTTTTAATATTTCTGAAATTTAATAGTTGTAAAATTGACCTAGCAATTGTATTTTCTCTTGCCAAGAAAGAATTTCTTGTAGATTATTGGCTAATAGATGTGAAACGATTACACTATAGAGGGATGCCAGTTTTGTAGAATCCCGTAACAATAAAAGCAAATGGCCATACACAAGGTAGTAACAGTGGCATTTGACTCGAATAAAGAAAATGTCAAATTTATGCAAACAATAAAAAAAAAATGTTCATCTATTCAAAACTACATAACTTCTTAATTATTCAAAAAACGATGAATTACAGTGATTGATTGTACAGTACATACATAGTATTGGTGACTTTTATACAATAATACCAGCGTCATTCAATTGTGATGCATATTATCTAATATCGTGTTGTGCTTTCGCTTACTCGTCGTTTGAATAAAAGTTTTAAAACCTAGATCTTCGCCGAGGGATTGTTTTCAGATTAAAAGCTGGTTCAACTGTATCTTCCGGAAAACAAACCTGAATGCCATAGTCTCTCTCTATGAACTATAGAGATGACGAAAAGGAGAAAAATAGCAAATTTGCTTTAATTATAAAATATTACAAAATAGATAAGAAACAATCTCAGTTATGTATTTTGTTTGAAGATTATTGTTCAAAGAATATAAATAAAACTGGGGAATTTTTAAGAAATCAAAATTAAAGAATCGTAAAAATTCGATAAAAATTCAACACCAACAAAATATAGATTTGTTTATTTTATTTAAATATTCGATAATTACAATTTAATAATTAAACTGAATTTAAAATTAGAATTTAATAATTAAACTGAATTATGAAAAGTCAAAGAAAATTACAATATTGATATTGTAATCACGCATAGAAATTACTGGACGGTAAATTATAGGGATTTTTAATCCGCACGCATTTTTCATCTGCCAAATATGTTACTTCTTTGAATGCAGGCAAGGAAAAAGTAATCTTCCGAGTCTGCGAAGTAAATATCCGAAGACATTCAAACAGTTTGTTACGTCCTAAAAATAAGTAAAAAACATTTTCGTAAATCAACAGTAATAAAAATAATTTAAAAATATATTGTAAATAATAATAATACATAATATTTTAGAGTTACTCAGACATAAAACGTAACAGTTATTTCTAAATTAATAAAACAATTTAAATATTAATTTAATTTTTCTCAGTGAAAAGCAAATATAAATAAATGAAATTGGATAGAAGAATATGTAACTTGTGTGAGAATAGAACTTCAACAAATACGATGGCAAATATACTTTAAATAAAAAATTTTCGAATATAACTTAAATAGGCTAATTCAATTACTGTATTTAAAAAAATTACAAGTTTGCTATAAGAAAGGCATGAATTGTTATCTCTAAGTATTATTAAAAAATAAACAAATGCGAACATTCAATTCAGTGCAAAAACATTTCTAAACGTTCTTCAATTAAATTAAATTATTTCAAATTTGCTAATTATGATTATCGACATCCTTAAATGATAACAGGTTCACTTTTAACTCATTATTTTAAAATTATTAAATGTTTTAATTATTCATATTTTATATTTGCCTATTTCTATCAATTAGTAAGCAATCTTGTGATTTTGATTAAAATGATTATTTATTAAATCAGACATACTAAAAAATCAAAAAAATCAAAATGTGGTTGTGAGATTTAAATATATTAATCAGTCATTGAATATAAATAAACATAAAAATACAAAACATTTTCTCACTTCTTTTTCTGTTTCTGCACAGGATTCCTCCACGTCTGAACTTGGAAGAAGATCATTTTTAATTTCCAGGAAATCGATTAATTTGTTAACCATTTGTCTTTCATTGTCTTCGTCTTTATTTTTAATATTATTTTCTGAAAATATAATTTTATAATTTAAACTTTGATCGTTTCTTAATTAAAAATTATAATGCAGACATTAAGTATATAAAATATTAAACAACAATAAAATAAAACAGACATAAGGATTTCATTTGTAATCATGATGTCATAATCATAAATGCATTGTTTTTTTGCATTTATAGACTTTCATAGATTATCTCTGTACTTCATATGCAAGGAATTTTTGTCAAAAATATTTGTATACTAAAATAAAATCTTTCAATTTATATTTTTGATGGATGTTTATTAATTCCGTTGAAATTAGTGTTGTGAGCAGTGCCTACATCAAGTATAATCATCTTATTAGGTAAAAATTAATTTTTAATTACAGATAAATACTTGATAGATTATACTTGAATTATAATATATATGTGTTAAAATATTGTGTTCTTCAAATTACTTCAAATTAGTTAATTTCTGTGTTAACGTCACATGAATAGTTGCTGAGATAAATTAACAAATTAATGTTTTATAGATTCATACGTTATGGAATTTAAATTCGTAGATAAAATGGTAACAGAAAAATTAAGAAAACATATTTAATTAAAACGAAATATATTTATAAGTTAAAGAAAGTTCTAGAAGTATTACTTCACTTTGAACTTTTCAAAAATATAATAAAGAATTAAAGCAAACAGCTGTCAAAGACTGAAAACGTGCAATTAATATTAAGTTTGAAAATCTATTAAAAGCATTTCAGAATTAATTTTATATTTAAATATAAATAAGTCCTAACAAGTATTAAAGAAAGATAACGAATAATGTCGACTTATTGAAACAGAGAAATCGAACGTAATATAGCGAACATTTGTGATCTTACCTTCTTCAAATCCTTTTAATCCAACTCCATCGTCGCAGACATTTTCATTAAGCCGTGAAACATTCCCATTAAATTCGAATTTATCTTGATTAAACTGAATTGTTTCAAATTCACTTTCTAATATTTTTTGACTTGTTTCGGGTGTTACTTGAATCATTTCTTCTTCAATTATCTTACTAGATTCATTCAATGTAGAAAATTCGTCTACGTATTCTTTGTAGTCTGTGACAGGCAATTCGTCACAAACGGTAGACATTTCGTCCATTTTTGTCAATAAATTTGAATTGCATGCTTTAATGTGAGGACCAGTTGATGTTGAACTGATCGATAGTGACTCACAAGTTTTACAAATAGATAATTCATGTTTAGGTGTAAAAACCAATGGATTTTGTTCGCTTTTACATTCTTCGAATATTTCGTTTGTATTCTTGTTGTCAGAAACATCATCTTCACTTGAGATTATATCTGAGTCGATGCTATATTCACTTTCTGACAAATCCTCTGCAGAGTCAGGCTCCTCTTCCTCGTATATAATTTCTGATACTAAAGAATATTCCTCGAGTTCCAGGAATGCTCTATATAATGGCCGAAATGTATAGCCTCCTTTTACTATTGCAGTGATTTCCTCGGGAGATAGAGGAGCCTTTTGAATGTCCTGAAAAATAAATTTTAAATTATTTCTTAGACATTAAATGAAGTTTAATTTAATAAATATTTAACAATTTCAATGTAAAATAATAGCGCTGGCCAAGGTAATTACCTTGACCAGCACGCTATTACTTTACATTGACATGTTTATAGGCACGTTTTATTGACATGTTTATAGACACGTTAGAGTGATTAAAATTTCCATTAGGAACAATATTACTGAAATCGTAATTTTTTCTATGGCTTAAAAGCCATAGAAATAATAAAAATTTAAAACATGATAAACAATAATACATTTATTGTTATTATTTTTCTTTCTGCTTAAAGAATCATCTTTAATCTTTACATAATTTATTATCAATCACATTTTTGCATTATAAATCTTTAGACATAGAACTTTTAATCATGGATATTTTATCCAAATGACAGTTTCGTATGTAATTAATTAAGCTATCGTGTAAACTTAAATATATTTTTCAGATATAAAATCGTTTTTCACTTTTATTTAGGACTGGCGATCACACTATCTTAATAAGTGCTTTCACGTCAAAATTATTGATAAATTCTTTATTATTCTTACAAGTAATAATTATACTAACATTTTATAATTTGTTAGTTTATCAATTTTAAATACTAAAGAACGAATAATGAAAAATAATGTATAGCGAATTTAAATACATTGTTTAACAATACTTACAACTATAACAATGTTGTATGTATCAATATTCAATGTTTAAATGAAGTGACAATTAAAAAATTTTCTGAAATAATTTATGTAAATCTCAACTTACAATAGGAGACTCTTCTGTATCTTCGGATTCATGGAAAATTCCTTTACTTGTGCTGTCTGTAATTCCACTTTTAGAGAGTTTTGGTTCTTCGTCTTGTATAACGGGTTCCTCTGAATTGCATACATCGGAACTGTTTTGTTCCACGTCAGTTCCAGTCATTTCCCTTTGATCGGAGTCATTCGTTTTAAACTCAGAAACTAAAGTATATCAAAATATGAAAAATAATTAGTAAAACTAAGTTAAGGACTATACATTAAAGAGAATAAATATTAAAATAGAATTGAATACGAATGTAATGTAAAAATCAGTACTCATCAAAAATATTTTTCAGATTTATTTGGAAATATCTAAGTTTTGTAGTTATTTTATAATTTTATAGAAAATATTCATTCAACAATTATAAACAAAAGACAATAAAATTTTATCAAATATATATTTATATCATTTATATACATATAGTAATATATTATATGTATATGTGTATATAAATATCATTACCATTATTGTAAAAATTCCAATACCTTCTGTTTAAAATTTGTCGAATAAATGAAAAACATAGAAATTTATATTCTTTCTGTAAATCAATTAAGTTTAAATAAATAATAACCGTGAATCTATCTTCAGCGATAATATTAATGATCGAATATGAAATGATCAAATAATATAATTGCATGTTTATTAGCGCATAATATAGAAAGCTGAACATAATTTATTAATAAAATCAAGGGAAAAAGATAAACATTATTTTAAATATTAATCTCACACGCCACTTGCTCTAAAAATTCTGATTTTACAATTGACATCTTTTGTTATCTTCAACTTGATGTCTGTCTTTTACTTTATCAACAAAAAGCTATTAATATCGGTATTCTTTTAAGCTAAATTCTTAAAATTTAATGTATCGAGTTCATTCCTTACTATAATAATCACAGAAGGAAGAATTAAATGAAAATAATCTTACATAACTGAGATGGAGTCAAAACAATGCTTACAATTTCTTGTATAAAAAAATACAAAGATTAAACGTTAATAAAAACTTATATTCAATTAATACTAACAGGAATAGATTGTAATGTTCAGACACATTATCATATAGCTGTTTAATATCCGTACTTTGCATATTTTCTGTATATAAAAAAATCTAATCTGAATAATTTCTGTCCTTATTTCACATTCAAATTAAATGCGTAATTTAATCATTATTTACTTTAAAGAAAACATTTCAAAAAACAAATAATCAGTCCACTAAATGAACAAGTTCAATAAATTTAGAAAAGAAAACAATTCGCAACATTTTTAGTCTCCATCGAAGACTTTCTTCCTTCAAAACCTACATTATCATCTCTAGTTAAACAAATATGATTTAGAAATGGAATAAATATATAATGACACAGATCAATGACTAAAAGAGCTGAAATGTAGAAAGAATTAACTTAAATTTTATATATTAAACACTGAAACTTTAATGTTTAATCTATAGTCGTGATTTTACTTTATAAATTTCCTTAAAAGCTGACTGCACGGTCAACGATAATTGTTCACAAACCTATTTAAATGGGCACAACTAAGTATAAGCGGCTCACAAAACTCTGGATACCTCTATTTGGTATTTATGCTATCGTTTTTTTCAGTTTGTTTCTTAATCTACTCTTAATTATTTAAATTCATTTTCTATGCATTAAATTTTTTCACACAGATTTTGGCTCAATTGCCTTGCAGCCCTAGCAACGACAGTATAAATGCAGCCCCAGCTTCATCTTATTATCGTTAGCTCTATGAACAGTTATATGAAATAAAACTGTTCATGTATGTAGGTTTACATTAATATATTTCTATCAAAGTACTAAAATTTACCGTTAAAATGCTGATCATTGGTATCTGATGGAAATTCAAAAATTTCTGATGACAAGTTCGCGTTTGGTTTTATTTCTTTTGAAGAATTAAGAGCAGAAGACTCATTTCTGAAAAGTTCAAATGGCAGCTGTCCATCATCGGATAATTCTGGCACCGGACTATGTTGATGCACTTCTGTTGGTGTCAAGAACTGCAGAAGAACTGGAAGAGGTTCATACACATTTATTTCTGCAGGAGGCCAATATTCATTTTTATCTAGTTGCGGACTATAATCGATCATTTCTGTAGCTGGCCACTGTTCATTTATATTTTGTTGCGGCCCATATCCAATTATTTCTGGATTTGGCCAATACTGATTTCTGTCTGGTACCTGCCCATATGCATTCATTTCTGGAGCTGGCCAATATTGATTTGTATCTGGTTCCAGCCCATATCCATTTATTTCTGAAGCTGGCCAATAATCATTTGTACTTGGTTCCAGCCCATATGCATTTATTTCTGGATTTGGCCAATATTGATTTCTGTCTGGTACCTGCCCATATGCATTCATTTCTGGAGCTGGCCAATATTGATTTGTATCTGGTTCCAGCCCATATCCATTTATTTCTGAAGCTGGCCAATAATCATTTGTACTTGGTTCCAGCCCATATGCATTTATTTCTGGATTTGGCCAATATTGATTTCTGTCTGGTACCTGCCCATATGCATTCATTTCTGGAGCTGGCCAATATTGATTTGTATCTGGTTCCAGCCAATATCCATTCATTTCTGGAGCTGGGCAATAATCATTTCTACTTGGTTCCAGCCCATACGCATTTATTTCTGAAGCTGGCCAATATTGATATGTGTATTGCTCCGGCCCATATCCGTTTATTTCTGGATTTGGCCAATATTCATATATGTTTTCTTCCGGTCCATATCCACTTATTTCTGGATTTGGCCAATATTCAGTTGTGTTTTCTGCCGGTCCATATCCACTTATTTCTGGAGCTGGCCAATATTGACTTGTATCTGGTTCCAGCCCATATCCATTTATTTCTGGAGCTGGCCAATATTCATATGTGTTTTCTTCCGGTCCATATCCACTTATTTCTGGATTTGGCCAATATTCAGTTGTGTTTTCTGCCGGTCCATATCCACTTATTTGTGGATTTGGCCAATATTGATTTGTGTATTCTACCGGCCCATAGCCACTTATTTCTGGAGCTGGCCAATATTGATTTGTTTGTAGTCCCAGCCCATATGCATTTATTTCTGGAGCTGGCCAATATTGATATGTGTATTGTTCTGGCCCATATCCACTTATTTCTGGGGATTGTCCATATTCATTTGTATCAGGTCGCGTTTCAGAAAAAATAATTTCTTCTTCAGGACAATATTCATATATATTTGGATGAGGCCCATATAAATTTGTGTCTGGAGTTGACCAATAATCAGTCATTCCTGGTTGTGGCCAATATCCAAAATCATCTGTTTGAGGTTCATGTTCTTGAAACTCTGACGACATTCCACCTTGTGGAAATTCTGTCGTCGGCCCATACTCGGGCATTCTGGTCCACGAATTATATTGTGGAAATGGAAATGTATACTGAAATGATAAGCACAGAATTGGTTAATACTAAAAACTTAGATGTAACTGGTATCTTAAAATTCTAAGTGTAGGTAATCTAACAATGGCAACTATTCATAGTTGCCATTGTTAGATTACCTACACTTAGAATTTTAAGATACCAGTTACATCTAAGTTTTTCAAACAAATATAAAATAATGATAATATTCAAAAAAGTATTTTTATTCAGTAAAAATGAATCCTTTTATGAAACTTATAATAATTTTTTTTCATAATAAAATGTAGACTTATATAAATGTTAAAATATTAACTTATGCTGCGTAGAAAGTTATTAAGTAGTCTATTTTTTTTTTTTTTTTTTTTTTTTTTTTTTTTTGCTTTTTCGGAAATGGCAGTTAACAAGAAGTACTCCTTCAATATACGACTATGCATTTCGGATATTTTTGCCCCTCCAATTTCTTAAGTAGTTCTTATTAGACATAGCATTTAATACAGTTATTAAACAAAATTCAAATTATTTTTACACATTATGGTTTACAGTAGCATTACTTCGGTGTTTTTCATTGCTTTGTATTACAATATTTAAACAAGAGAGTTTACAAAAGTCTAAAAGTAAGTATCAGATATTGAAACACCATTTACAACTGTTGCTTTTTGGTCACTCAACGTTTTAAATTTAAATGAAAATACATTTAAAGTCATTAACTAATTTAAGTTTCTTTGTTTATTATTTTTTTCCTGAATTCATACGTTCACTATAAGTAGTATTGTATTTCGGATATCACGTATAACACTTCATCTAAATACCTATCGATAAAAACCTTATTTTTCACTGTTTCCAAGAATATCTTACGATTCTGCAACTGACCAAAAAGTAAAACTCAATATCCTAATTACTTAAATGTAACATACATTAGATTTCCAAATGATATAAATTTTAATTTGTAAATTAAATATTTCAAATTCGTTTTGTTTCATAAATCATATTACTATTAAGGATGGTACTGTATGTGTTAATGATACTAGAGAAATTCATTTTGTTTAGTTAGTTTTTTCTTGTTATATATATTTAAAAATTTTTAAATGTTTGTGAAATTTCTGTATTAAATACTTATTGTATCGTTCATGCGATAAGAATTAATATTATATATAAAACTAAAGCAAACTGGGTATCAAATTGAAATAAAAACAAAATTGAGATTGCTTGTTTTATCTTCATTGTTGGCTTCCTTAACAAGCAATTTACGTGTACAGTTCATTTAATTATAATTTACTCTACTATATCTAGCATAATGTAAAATATTTTATTAGACTCACCTGATAAGCATACATAACGTAATAGTCATTTCCAAATCACGAATATCTTTCAATATAAAAGTATTGAAAACCTGTAAACAAATATTTATAACTATTATTTATTTATTTTCTGACAGACTACCAATACAGTTATTTCTGTTAATGAAGCGATAAATTGTAAATGAGAAAGCTCCAAATGATATACAAAAATCTAGCAAACAAGTTCTTGATAACAGCTAAAATATATTAATTTCATCTTTATTGTTTTTGAAATTGAACTTTATTCTTAAAAAGACTACCAGTTGGTTTTCAAGAGAGCGCCCGCCTTTTAAGAAATAATATGTATAACATTGAGAAAGGGCAGTATTGTACGGCTTGTCTAGAATGGCGAAAAGAGAAGGATCAGTTGTAGATTGGGAGAAAGGTAGCATTATAAAACCGGTACATTCACCGACATTAGCGATGAATTTGGAAAAAGTAACCTTTTGGGCACATGTATGAACTGTAAAGATGCCACAGTATTACCCATAGCGTGGAAATACGTAGTTGAAAAGAACTTATTGGAGAACATTTCATAATGCCCATATGATCAATAACATTAAGGATGTAATTTTTCTTTTTCATCTGATTACATTTTACTATTTTGTTAAATATTTTATTATTTTCAATTATGTATGTATTACTACATTTCGTTTTTTGGATTCAAATTCCTCGTTATCCAAAGATTTTTATACTTTAAATATGTTTTAAACTGTTATATTCGAAAAAAGCAGTTATCAATGTTCCATAATTTTAAAAACCTTGAAGATGGCGTATAAAACAGATTGAAAACGTTTGTTAAAGTTAATAAATAATTCTTACTTAGATAAGATGTTGTTGTGTAAATTAAAAAGCATTTAGCTGGGTATTAAATAATTGATTATTTCCATATTTTTCTATTTTGTATATTTGCATTAATTAATAGAAAAAAAATCCATTTATTCTCCCTTCATGACAATCAAGGGTTTGACTTATATCCTAACTGTTGTTAATGGCATTCCCTCCTTTCAAACATTCTCTTGAAAGAGACAATGCAGTAGCGATACTCATTGTAATTTAGTATATCAAACTTCTTTCATGTTTTAAGCCGTTTTTGTAAAGTAGTATTAACAACAATGTTTATATATGTTTACATTATAGACATGCTGTAAGCTAATTAATATAATTGTACACGTAATCAAATAAGTCAACTTACTTGGAGCACTCATTTTATCACGTAAAATTCGCTTTCAAAAAATTCTCATCCGACAAGAATCGCTTTCAATAAAGAATTCGATATGACAATTGTTGAAATTATATTATTAACAAATTTTATCAACGTAACAATAGAAAATCAAGCGAATGGTGTATCAGTTCTCGCGCTCGTTACCATCGAAAACTATTATAAACAGTGTATATCCGAGATTTATCTGCAGTTCGTATTTAGCAATTTGTTTTGCTGTAATTTTCGCTGGAAAAGTAATATGTCAATCACAATTTGATGCTGTTCTACAGAGCGAGTCAAACATTGCATAGCGTTGCGTTACCCAAAAGAAATAAATAAATAAAATAAATACTTGCACATCCGGAAATTAAAAATAGACGACAAAGTTTTTAAAAGACAAGTATACAAGAGATCATTAGATTTAAGTCGCCTACTTGTTTCTTCGAGACTGAATTTAAATACATAAATGTTGCTTATGTGGAAGTATATATCTGTCCTCTTTTAATTTCGGGAGCAAGATTTAGAAATTACATATTGGCGAATAATTTATACGATTCATATAAACTAAATTTAACTAAATATTTTAAATCTTAATAATATTATGGTTTCGACTCTATCAAGACTAGAAAACGATTGACATTAGTACTTGAAATTATTTTTCTGTTTATTTGGAAGCTGAGTGACATCTCTAATGTAAATGCATTCATTATTAACTGATGACACTAACGTCACATTTGATGTAAGTGTTAGGTTTGAGAACTTGGAGTTCGCAAAACATTCAAAGAAATCTTTCCATTTACCAACGAAATCCATCCTTATTGTCAAATGTTACTCGGACGCATTTGTTACATTCATGAAATGTGTTTCTCGGCTACAGGTTGCAAATATGATAACCAATGATACAGATCGTTTCATATAAAACGGATTGTGGTTCGCAGCTGGGTGAAATTCTTATTCACAACTTACACGACTAATACGAGTAGAGTATACTGTTAAATACATTAATGGTATACTCGTATTAGTCATATATACTCGCATTACACATATAATACTGTTTGTAATACATGACCAGATCACTTCCACCTTTTACGTTCCTTTTAGGAACGTAAAAGGTGGAAGTGATCTGGTCATGTATGTGTTGTCACAGCTGAGGAAAATAGCAATATTTTACGAATAACTTTCTCTATAAAAAATTCTGTTGGTTTGGTCTGACAGTGCTTTAACAGGCGATTCGAAATTACTACTTGTAACCTTGGCAGCTAAAAGTAGTTCCATCAGACCATAGCTGGACAGGCTGGATGTAATTTTATTGTCTTGTTTATAGATATATATAAGGGGTGGAACTACATAGGGACTAATAGGGCTTAAGCCCTGGGCCCCCAAGTGTCAAGGGCCCACAAAAATTGAATTACAGTAGAGCGTCAATAAGTGGAACGTCGGTAAGTGGAATGACCGGAAAGTGGAACGATTTTCAGTCGGACTGTGTCGTGCTGAATCGAATGTTTTTGATACTAAATTTACTTCTAAAGTATAATTTTCATGTTTTTTTATATTCTTTAATATATTTATTTTGTTTGTACAAAATGCAGAAATAATTTTTAACGATACGATAGCCTCGATGATTATTATAAAAATTTTCGTTAGGCTTAAAATCGACAAAAATTCAACACGAAGCGATACGCAACGGAGAAAAATTTGAACATCGGACAGGTTAATGTATTTTTTCGTACAAAGTCGGAAACTGGAACAAATCATTAACTGGAGGGACCCCAGTCCCCAATTGGTTTCACTTATCGACGCTCTACTGTACTATCATAAATTTTTAATACTTTTTCATTAACAATGAGCACTTATTGTATAGTAAAAATTAATTAATCTATATAAATAAATGGGAATATTTGTTTGTTTGAATGTTTGTTTGCTATACACGCCTAGGCCGTTCGACCAATTGCTACGAAACTCGGAAGTTACGTTTATATACCGCTAACTTAGATAATGTCGAACATCCCACCCAAAAATATTTATTGAATTTCTGTGAATAAATTAATTTCTATCTCAATTCAATTTTCTGATTTACACATAGCGCCATCTGTTGGCGTTCGTGTAAATCAGCAAATCGAATGTTTGAATTGAATGTAAATCAGCGATTACATTTTCTTAAATTTTTTACGCTACGTGTAAATTGTAAGAAAATATTCTAAAATACAGTTAATAATAAAGAAAACTCACGTACGTTCGAATTCGTCTTATTTGACGTTGTTTCGTGGGAATGTTATTCACTGCGTGGACTCGAAAGTGTTATTTTGTGAAAAGTCTATAAGAATTTAATTTTCCACATCTGACAACTAGGTACTTTCTGAATTCTAATAAGCGTCCTCCAGTTGTGGATAAAACTTCCGAACACTTATACTATGTTAGTCTGGGGTTCGGACATGGCAAATGGGCTGAAGTTTTCTGGATTCTCTTCACGTTATTAACACCTAAATAGAGTTCTCAATTCCGTTAGTAGTGTCTTGCACCTGTACTTCATACTTTTCCTGTTAGCAATAGAGTCGTGCCGGTTATCTGTCTAACTCTGTTCGGAGGAAAATTTTGAATTGATGTAACGTGACTTCCGGTCGAAATGGCAAGTTCTTATATAGTTAATCTGGGCCTCCTGCTTCTAAGCATATCTGGTCTCGATTTTCATCTATCTAATAACTGTCTCGAGATTAAGGAAGGACAAACAGTCAGAAGGAAAACAATGGAAATGTATAGGTCTACAATATTTTCAAATTATAGCGCAATAACTTTTCTATAAACGTGATATTTACGAGCATATTTCATACGTAGTCTGTAAAATCTGTTGCAAAAGTATAAACACTTTATTATCATATAAAAGCAATTATTCTCGCATTTTTATAATAATTTTTTTTTTTAATTTAATGTTTTATACGAAGTCTTTCGGACCTTAAGATTAACAACTTCGATCACATACAAGACCATCACAACCTATCTAACACGGATCACTTTTCAGTTACTAATATACACCAGTATTAATTAATAGTCGTTCATCATTCTCTCTTCCAGGAGAAGATCAACGACTACTTTTGGTCGAATTACTTCGACCTCCTTCTGCAACAGTCTTCTTTCTAACGGTATGATGGCATTCGAATAGGAAAATGGCAGATTACCTTCGATATTCGGCTGTGAATGATACAGTTTCTTAGAGTTAACATTAGAAAATATTGTTATATCTGAAAAATTTAAGATACATTTTCAATTCTTGTCTACTTGACCATTAATTTCATACCGTCCCAGTATCGAAATAAACATGACAATGGTAGGCTAAAATAACCAAACTCTATAGTTTTCGATTTAATGTTTGTTATATTATAGTATTTGATTTATATAACTACAAAGATTATTTGTTTTTTTCACACGACTAGGTGTATTAATGGACACAAGGCAGTCTTACATTATCTTTATTTCCGAATCTTCTCCGATACGCGTTTCGGGCAAAGGCCTCTCATCCGTCGGCTACACAATAAGACATATTATAAATTTCTTATATTACAAATGATTTATCATAATAAGTTATGACATAACGTGACATTCGGGAATTTCTTTGTGTTGGTACTTATACATTTCGTTTAAAATTACATATTTACAGTTAAAATTGTTAAAATATCGTTGCAGTTTTTAAAAATATATTTATGTAATTTTTATACGAATTAATTCCCGGATGTCATTGTATGTCATAACTTTTTATGATAAATCACTTGTAATATAAGAAATTTATAATATGTCTTATTGTGTAGCCGTGATATAAAAGTAAAAGTAATGAATAACAGCGAAGTAATATTGCTTGGAAAGATATGTTTTCTTTTGTTTGTTTAAACTCGTGTTTTTACGTATTTCTTAACTAAGAATTTTTGTCTGAAAGTAAAAGTCTAATTAAAAACAGCTGTGGAAATTTTTTAATTCATATTGTTCAGTACCTTTATTTTCTAGTTGAAACTAGCATATAATAAGCCTACTTGCTTTTAGTTTTAACGTGTAATGTTTATAAGTTTGCACTAGCTAAATCCTAAAATTACATTAGTTATTCGTTTATAAATGCACTATACCTAATTAAATTAATATAAGCAAATCAGTAAACTCTTTTAGGTTTTAAAATATAACTTAGTGTTTATTAACGTAAATATTGAAATGAAATGTTTCTGACAAACTCTTGTATTGATATTCACTTTATTCGTAACGAAATTTTTCCGGTTAATTCTCGAAAGCCATGCAGTTTGCCTTCGTCGTGAAAGCTCCTCAGTTTGGGATCCTTGATGACAAATAATGCCGGGAATTTTAAAAAATGATGTTCCTTTGTTCTTGAGTGAACTAGCATTACACCCAATTACACAACAAATCACCATAGTGATATTCGCGACGAAAAAAAAAACACAAGAACTCCAGTTAAAGCGCACGCGAACACACACAAAACGTAAACAAGTCACAAACAGTCACAAAGATGGCGCTGGACAATTGCGCATGCTCATGACGTCACTCGTGATGTCGACATGAAACCTCTCTATTGTAGGAAATGGAAAACGCATTGTTTTTGCCCGTCAAAGAAAACATGCCAGTAAGTGCGAGACTGATATGTAGAAACTGCACCATTAGAATGTGTACAAATTGTGTACTATACATCATTCTGGATAATAAAAGTATATTAACCAGGACGGTATTCAGTAACGCAGAATTCTAACTTAGGCAACGCCCGATGTTGGGCGATATACTTAGTAATTCTGACCTCACTCACTGTAAGAATTCTTATTTATTTATTCAAACTACTTTTCGCAAATTTAATGTACTTAGTGGCGTCACTCCGTCTCACTTCGATTTTGCTTTGAATTTTATGCTTACGACTGTAATGGCTGCTCGTGCTAAATTAAATAACTTCATTTTTAAGTATAAAGAAATTACTAATTTAATTTCAATTCTGTCTGCCAGTTTTGCCTAATTGTCTGGCAAAGAATAATCGTTCAATAAGGTTGAGAATAGAGTATTATTTAATTTAACTAGTAGATGTGCCAGGAGTTGCTTGGGCAAATGCTAACGATAGCGAAGATTAAGGTTATTAGCTTATATCGGATCTTACCCGTTTTCACCGGGTGCAAGAATTAGATCCTCCCCTCTTCCGAGACTAATCACAGAATTTATAGATGGTTCTATTTCCAGCAAAAACGCAAATAACCACATCTAAAATAGTAGAGTAGAAGCCGAGTTCTTCAGAGTAATCCTTAAGAAAGCACGGAGGTTTTTGCAAAAAAGTAAAATGCGTCTCGGTAAATTGGCTCAAATCTATAAAAGAGCCGTCTACGGAACGACGGGCGGAGATTCACACGAAAATCCGCGACACTTTTCAAAGACGTGAAAAAAACCTGTGCTGTGCCTGCCAGGGATCGAACCTGAGACCTTCCGCGTGTTAGGCGGATGTGATAACCGCTACACCACAAGCACTTGCCCCAGATAATCCACATAACGCGCCTCTGGATTACGTCCATCGTTCTGACCCGGAAGCATTTCGCCCCGTCGGATGTACCGGTTGCGTCATTAAGCCGGAATTCACGACCCTACACACGCCAAAATTTCAAGCGCATCGCGTTTCGAAATTAAATTTAAACAATAATCATTCTTACGAATATTTAATTTAATTCAATTCAATTCTTTATTGTATGAACCTTAGTTTGTTACAAGGGGATTAAAGTATTACATAAAAACTGAAGTTAGTGAAATTTAACAAATTAATGTAATAGCTTAGTACTACACAATAATAATCATTTTAAAATATTTTTTAATGTAAACCCGAAATTAGTAAAATTTAACTAATTAATTAAATAGTTTAGTACATGATAACATACACAAAAATAATCATTTTTTGAAAAACGCGATAAATTAATTTTATCTTTTCAGGATTTAAATCCTGTCAAATACTTTTTCCTATTTGTTTCAATTTTGATACAAAATGAAAGAACACATGTTCCCAAGTTCGATACGTTTGCAAACTAGAGTTAATGCAAATTCTCTGAGAGTCTATTACTAGTCTACTGTCATACATTAAAATATAATTTTGACCGCATCTCGGCTGTAGAATTAATCCTTTTAATTTATGTCTATAAACAAATAATCCTCACACATATTGAATAAATTGTTTTAAAAATACGATACAATTGAAAATGCTTGTTCTTTTACAACAACGACCAATCTTCTTGTATGCTATGTTCGCAACAACACTTTTATAATTAATGTTTGATAACTTTCGATCAAATGAGAATCTTGAGACAGGTTTTTCGATGTCAATGTCCAGATATATGTATAATTATCCGTCATTAATCATAATTTTTACAGTTTCTTTACCTACGCTTCTTTAATATAACTGATATCATGTAGTTTCAACAGTCTAATCCAGAAAAAACTATTGCTGTTATTATTAATACCGATATTTTACAAACACCAAACGCCAATCGCAACATATAAGCTGGAATTTTATGGTATAACAAAAAATTGTTTTGAAGATATAAAGCAAGAACAATTTCCATTTTATCGCGATAAGTACTTGCCCGTACAGGAGCAGCATAAAGTACAGATGAAATAATTTTATATAAATATGAGCGGAATTAATTTTAACTTTTGAAAGAATAGGCCACATAGAACCCTGAACCATTTTAGCCTTATGAATACTATAATTTTTAGCCTGCAAAAACTGTTCAGAAAATGAAAATAATACCAGCAGATACATATATCTGCTGCGATGTAATTCGAAACGACTCGTATAGGCTGATTATTAAAAAAAACCATCCTCTTTGGGTGATGGTTTTTTAATAAACATTACCACTTTTATTTTTGAAACACTTAAAAGTTAATTCATAGTCAAAACAGAATTCCTCTAGAATTGTAATTTTCTTTTGTAACATTTGTGGAGTATTAGCAAGAATTACAGTGTCGTCAGCATACATTAGTACATGTAAATCAACTTGATAAAAGAGAGAAATCTAAGGTAGGTCAGAGTTAGTAAGTCGCACTATCAAACCATTAACGTATAAATTAAAAAGCAATAGGTTCAGAATCTCATCCTGCAAAACATCAATGTCAATACCAATGAATCAGTCGATTCCGCTACAATCTTTACTCTTGCAGAGCTTTGGAATATACTGTATGTCAATTATAAGGCCAAGAAACTGTTTATTCATACTCATTCTTACTAATAGAGACCATATAACTTTATGATTAACGATATCAAAAGCAGATCGAAAGTCTACAAAAACAGCATAAGCCTATAGTTTTCCTCTTTTTTGCAATTTCAATTGCATCAATGCATTTAATACAAATCCTGATACAGGTCTTGTAAGCCAACTCGTAATACAGGTCGAAAACCCTACTTATTACGAGTTGGCTTCTCGCAAGCGTCGTTCGGGATCGATTACCTTCGCAAACGAAAATGCTGGTAATTATTAACGTGAGTGGGAAAGCGTCATCCCCAGTGGCGCAATTGGTTAGCGCACGGTACTTATAAGCAGTACTTGTGAGTTATGCCGGGGTTGTGAGTTCAAGCCTCACCTGGGGAATAAGACAATTTTTTTTTATAATTGTCTTTTGCTATCGGCCGATTAGTTGGGCGGGGCGCTTGACTTTCGCGTATAGTTTTTGCTCTGTTCGCCCTTCATCATAGTGAGCAATCGTCGATTCGGTGTCCGACGCACTTGACATGGACGTGCAATTCTTACCAATTCGAGCGACTTTAAAGAAGATCAGAGGTATTTGCAAGCAAGTAAAATGCGTCTCGGTAAATTGGCTCAAAACTATAAAACGGCCGTCTACGGAATGACGGGCGGAGATTCACACAAAAATTCGCGACACTTCCCAAAGACGTAAAGAAAATTTATCTTGTGCCTGCCAGGGATCGAACCTGGTACCTTCCGCGTGTTAGGCGGATGTGATAACCGCTACACCACAAGCACTCGATCTGGTTGATGGTCAAATCTGATCAATAACGTACCACTGAATTACGTCCATCGTTCCGACCCGAAAGCATTTCGCCCTATTGGATTTAACGATTGCGTCGTAAGCCGCAATTCGCGATTCGACACAAGTCAAACTTTCAAGCTCATCGCGTTTCGAAATTAAATTTAAACTTAATAATCATTCTTATGAATGGAGACAAAGCCGGGATTACATTTCTCTGACAATTGCGTCTGGTGCATGAAACTCCGCGCTTTCGTATGGAAAATACTCGTAATTACAAAAAGTTCATTGCCCGTTTGTTCATGACTAAACGATTTCTTCTCCGGTAATAATAAATCCGAGTTTATCTTTAACTTCATACAAAGCGTTCACACTACTTTCACTATTATCCACATTGTGTAAATAAACATATTCACTGTTATATAATGCAAAATGCATGTAGAACTTCGCTTTAAGCGTGCAAATTTAGTCCAGGGATCCTCCATGTGTGTTCGGCGAAATCTTCAGAGAGTAGGAGGTAATTTCTTCGTTCGGATAGCCACAAGTAAAACACAAATTGATTTTTACTGAGTGAACCTGCGGTCGAGACATCACTGCGCTTGCAGATTATGAAACAGAAATAAATCATTGAACAAATGTTCCCGTTGCTGTAAATTCGACAATTGCGAATTAAGTTTAACAAATTATTCCATACTAGGGGCTTTGTCCACTTGTTTCCAAAATTCGCAATTTTTAACATAAATTTCGTTGGATTCTCGATGCGCTGTTTTTGCTTTTTATTTCCAAACTCGAGTCTGACCTTTGCCGAAAGCGAACGCACAAAACACACGGACGCTAGGTGAAAGGTTAATTACGAGTTGGCTTATCGCGAGTGTCGTTTCAGGTTAACAAACGAAAATGTTGGTAATTGTTAACATCTTTTAGCGAACAGCGGTCCCCAGTGGCGCAATTGGTTAACGCACGGTACTTATAAGCAGTACTTGTGAGTTATGCCGGGGTTGTGAGTTCAAGCCTCACCTGGGGAATGTGACAAATACTTTTTAAAATTTCCTTTCGTTATTAGTTGGGTTGGGCGACCGGCTTTCGCGTATTCTTTTTGCGCTGTTCGGCTATCATTATAGCGAGAGAACGTCGATTCGGTGTCCGGTGCGCAATTCTTACAAATTTGAGCGACGTAGATTATGCACGCAGATGTTTTGCAGGAAAGCGAGGAGCATTTCGATGTATTTGCTCAAAAATGTTAAAGGGCCATCTACGGAACGCCGAGCAGAGATTCACGCAAAAATCCGCGAAAAAAATTTACCTTGTGCCTGCCAGGGATCAAACCTGGGATCTTCCGCGTGTTAGGCGGGTGTGATAACCACTACACCACAAGCACTTGCTCCGGTATATGGCGAAATCTGGCCAATAACGTGCCTCTGGATTACGTCCTCCGTTCCGACCCGGAAACATTTCGCCCTGTCAGATTTACCTGTCGCGTCGTTAAGCCACAATTCAAGACTTGACACACGCCAAACTTTCAAGCCCATCGCGTTTCGAAATTAAATTTAAACTTGATTTGTATAATGTAATTAAAAAGCAAAGTCTTTGTCTTTTTCTACTGTTTCGAGAATTGACAATTTTTTCACCCGAAACTAAGTAAAGGAGAGGTCGCTATCGATAAGTGTTTGGATTTTCTGTATTTTATCAAATTGGAAATTGCATTTGCCATGTCCCTGAGATTGGAAAAAAATAGCCAGAATACTTTCTGAAGGAAACACTGTTCATGGTAAATGTTTGATTTTTTTGAATGTTTTTCTGATAAATTGCGACTTTACTGCGGGATTTATTAATTGTAAATAATATAATACCATATGTGTTCGCGTTTAAAAGCAGGTCATTATTTAAATTTTTTTACTAATAAAGGCCGGTGGTTAAACGCGAGAAAATAAAGTAAAAGAAATAATCAAGCTCTCATTCTTAGAAATTTTATTTTTGAGGGAAAAATCTCAACTCTTGCTACCACGTGTACAGATGAGAAATGTAAATATTTTGATACAGGCTACGTATATAATATCACTAATAAACACTCATATAAAAATTCTAATCATCACAATAACACCTTAAAGCACTGAAAAAACAATTTATTGCAATTTATTTATTAGATCAGCAGTGGAAAAATGTAAAGGGCAAACTTACAAGCATGAAAAGCGCCTAAATATGTTCTTAATAGAACATCTTGAGAACAATAATTTTCTTACTAGGAATCCACGAAGCCTGGCGACTGAACTACAAGATCTATCGTTGGTGGATGAAGAGATTGGTACTGTTATGGATTTTGAGAAGTTGTACCCTTCCGTGAAATTGGAATCATGCTATAAGCTTTTGATTGACATGTGTTTTCCAGACTGCATTATCAGAGACAGTGACAGATATTATTAGAAATAAAATATCCCTCAAACCTTAGAATGCTTTTATAATTAATCAAAATGGACAAATAAAACCAAAGCCTTTGTACAGCATTAATCCGTGCCTGTCTTCTAATTGCGTCTTTTTTTATTCCCATGTATGTATTTGTAGTGTAGTAGGAAAAAATTTTAAAAAACTATTCCTGTGGTATCTATTATTGTCAAACTTATTACATCCTACTACACTACAAATATTTCGTTTCTTCATTCCAGGAGAAAATTTACCGATTTTGCCGCGTTAGCTTAATCGTAACTCTGTTGTTCGTAACTACAAAGTTCCTTTTACCCCAAAAGATCTCTATCAGTAGCGCGAAACTTACAGGCAGTGAGCTAATATATAGGAATTTCATTAACGACGCAACATGTAAATCTGACAGGGCGAAATGCTTTCGGGTCGGAACGATGAACGTAATCCAGAGGTGCGTTATTGATCAGATTTGAGCAGAGGCTAGAGCAAGTGCTTGTGATGCAGCGGTTATCACATCCGCCTAACACGCGGAAGGTCCCAGGTTCGATCCCTGGCAGGCACAAGATAAATGTTTTTACGTCTTTGGAAAGCGTCGCGGATATTTATGTGACTCTCCGCCCGTCATTCCGTAGACGGCCCTTTTATAGTTTTGAGCCAATATACCGATACGCATTTCACTTGCTTGCAAATACCTCTGCGCTTCTTTAAAGTCGCTCGAATTGGTAAGAATTGCACGCCCATGTCAAGTGCGTCGGACACCGAATCGACGATTGCTCACTATGATGAAGGGCGAACAGAGCAAAAACTATACGCGAAAGTCAAGCGCCCAGCCCAACTAATCGGCCGATAGCAAAAGGCAATTAAAAAAAAAAAGTTGTCTTATTCCCCAGGTGAGGCTTGAACTCACAACCCCGGCATAACTCACAAGTACTGCTTATAAGTACCGTGCGCTAACCAATTGCGCCACTGGGGATGTTACTTTCCCAACCACGTTAACAATTACTAATATTCTCGTTGTGAACGTAAATGATCCCTAACGACGCTTGCGATGTTTATTTTAAAAATTGCGAATTTTGGAAACAAGTAAGCGAGGCCCCTAGCGTGGAACAATTCGTTAGACTAAATTCATAATTGTCGAATTTACGGCAAAGTGAACATTTCCCATAGCCAGACTTTCATTCACGCCTCACCACCGTGCACCCACCTCCAGTGGAATTGAGAAAGAAGCACTTGGAGGGATAAATGATGAACTGTTGCGTTCAGTGATGTAAGCAGATTTTGCCTCAGTACTAATTACGGTTGTTTGCGTATGTAGTGTCGAGCTAGCCTACGATATCCGTTGTCCTCTGGTGTTTCTAGAAGGAACATTGAACACAGTACATGTAGAACATTATCTAAACCGTTCTGTTGTCATATGTACTGTACAGTACAACAACAAGGAGATGTGCAATTTTAACAGGACAACGTCCGTCTACAAATCACTCGTACAACAATCATTGAACATATATGGGACTGGATTGGACATCGTTTGGCCCAGTCTTTAACTCTGGCGAGAACCCTAGCCAAACCGCGCTACCAGGAGGAATGTCCAGTACATGAAACTCCAATCTGCAGAATGATAACCGCAACAGCAACAAGCGCGCAAGTCGCGCTTGTTGCTGTTGCGGTTATGGTTACATTCAGAGCCGGCCCTACCATAGGGCGAACAGAGCAGCCGCTCCAGGCACTAAGTGCTAGTGGGCGCCTCAGTGGTAAAGAAAACTAAAGAAAATTTTTTTTTTCACTTTTTGATATTTTGACTGCGAGCGTGTGGCCAGTGTGTGAATGACCTTATCTGTTGAGATTACAGCAGCTTGTTTTTGACTATTTCCGTAAGTTTGCCTACAGTTTACGTTCTACTTCAGCGTATTTACGGAATTTTAGCCACTTTTCTTATTAAAATGGAAAGCAGTTCCTTTTCTGCAATGAATAAGAGAAAAAAGACGACCATTTTATTGGAACTGGTGAGAATACACAAAGAGATAAAATCTTCGATTAAATAAAGAATTAAAATCCCACAGGTGTTCGTGAGCCTGAATAAGCTCAACAATGTCGATTCTGTAAAAGTATCAATCTTCTTACTTTCCGCCATAATGATAACTATTTTTAATGTTGCTATGGTATGACGTACCACAAAGGCGTTTGCTGGTTGGACGCGCATTTGCCATCGGCGCGAGTAGAACAAACTTTTTGTTTCTAGTCGGGGCTGCAGTCGCGCCTGTTTTCGAAGGGTGTTTACTAATTAACGAGAACAACCATCGTAGTTGCAGTTGCCTGCGCGGCTGGAAATCGCAAGGTATTCGAGAGGAGTACAAAGTACTGAAACGATCTTACGCACATGCATATGGCTTCATGCGAATGATTATATATTGTATACTATCTGTACTGTGTGTCTGTATAAATAAAATTTCCATCTCACAATGGATTGAAGGTGTTCTTTTTTTCATTTTTCAGTAGCGTATATAGGTATTATAATATTAATGTTTTAATAATCACCCTTACGAATGGAGACGAAGACGGGTTACATTTTTCTGACAATTGCGTGTGGTGCATGAAACTCCGAGCTTTCGTATGAAAAATACTCTACAAAAAGTTCGTTGCCCGTTTGATCATGACTAAATGATTTTTTTACGGGTAATAAATTCGATTTTCTCTTTAACTTTTTACAAAGCGTTCACACCACTTTTATTATCTACATTGCACAAATAAACATATTCACTGTTATAGAACGCAAAATGCATGTAGAACTTAGTTTTTTGTATTAAGCCAGGAATCTTCGATGTGTGTTCGGCGAAATCTTCAGAGAATAGGAGACCACTTTCTTCGTTCGGGTAGCACAAGTGAAACGCAAACAGATTTTTACTAAGTGAACCCACGGATCACTGCGTTTGCAATTTGTGTAACAGATATAAGTCACAGAACAAATGTTCTCTTTGGTGTAAATTCGATAATTGCAAATTTAGTCGAATAAATAATTCCAATGCTAGGGGCTTCGTCCACTTGTTTCCAAAATTCGCTATTTTTAACTTAAATTTCATGACGATTGTTGGAAAGCCTCAACGTGCCAATTTCTTTTTAAAGACAGAAAGCTGAATAGATAGGGATAGATACTCTCTAAGAGCAAACTCTAAAGAGAGGATACGAATTTAACATTCTCGTCGTTGGAAATTCGGATTTAGGAAAGTGTACACTGCTTAACACTCTTTTTAAAGCTTTTGTTATCCGTAAAAATTTGGTCAAAAAATGACCCCCAAAATTCTTACATTTTTGGACTTAGGAAACCTTGAAATGTCTAAAAATGTAAAAACATTCGAGAAGGTTTTCCTGTTTGTACGAATATTAGTATATGTGTGGGGGGCACTTTTTGTCGAAAATTTCTGAAATTCTGCAAAGAGGTTTTTGTATTAGGGGATTAATGCTATTAAATTTTGGCAGTTAAAGATCGAGGAGTGGGGAGCTAGGGGGAGTAGTGTGTCATATCTTGAGTATTGTTCCATTTAATGACTATTTTACTCGTTTTTAGCATTAGCTTGTCAATTTTTTTTCTTTTGTAAAACTTATCCCTGTCCTCAAAATTAAGCTTTTTGCTATTTTATATTAATTAAAAGTATAAAATTTTTCAAAATAAAATATTATAACAGATGGCGCCCCGAGTTTTAAACGCTGTCCGGGAAAGTTATGCAACTCGGTGATGGATTTTTTTTTCTGTTTAGGATAAGGAACATCAATACAAATATTTGCAATGATCGATATTTATTAATAAGCTCTGTATATATTTTTAATATTGATAAATTGGCAAAAAAAAAAAACCTATTTTTAGCATAACTTCAGAAATTATTTTTTATTATTTTTGAAATTTCTGATTCGTTAAAAATACGTAATTAAGATGTTAAAATTAAAGAATTCGTGACAGCGTGTCTTGTATTTAAGCATTAGTTTCTCTGAGTGCCCTTAGATGGCGCTACTCATGGTCGCGAATGAAAATAATGCAATACTAATAGATAAACTGGTTGGGAAACAGCAGAATTTTTGCTCACTAGGAGCGCTGCGGTTAGGATTCAGACTAAAAGTATATACAAGACGTATATAAAGTTCATGATGTAACTCGACTTCTAAATATAAATTAAGCCCTTTCCAAATATAATTAAATTCAGAAAAGGAAACTCTTAAGTCTTTTTATCAAAATTGCAGGGCGAATTTTAATGTGTATGTATATTTAATGATTTTCCTTTTCAAATATATTACAGACATATATTTTGTATTAAATTTAAACTAAAGACTATCATAAAATATAAGCCCTTACATTTATTGAACTCTAAATTTAAGTAATTACTATTATTGAAAATAACTTTGATAACGCTATGAAATAACTTTTTTATGTTGTAACAGGTATCCATTGCTTCTTCAATATGCCACGCTCTGAGTATTGCCTAAAAATGGCTCATAAGTTAATCTGGATTATAGTGGCTAGGTGATAAGAAGGGCCACTATAATCCAGGCTATAATAACAGCCAATCAGTGCTTTTGTCGAGTAGCCTGCCCTCGACAAAAACCCTGATTGGCTGTTAAATTCTGACATCGTCCATCTGACCTTCAATTAATAGCTGAGTATGTACACCAATTTCGTACGAAATATGTGTACGAATATAAGATTTTATATATAATGTAACAGAAAAATCATTTTTTATATAAATTATTTTTATTAATTAAATTTGCTCTATTTTATCAATATCAGCAAAAATAACCTTGTGAATTTTTATAATATAGATTTAGCTGTTTTAAAGTTCATTACATCAATTTATAATTAATACTGATAAAATATTTTGATTTATAAATCTGGTTTTCTAAAATTTATATGCAAATTATATTAGTTTATTAATTTATTAAAAGAAAAAATTTATCTTAAATAACATCCAACTAAATAGAATTAATAAAAACAGTTACTTAAAATAATTATTATATTTTAATTAAAATATTTAAACACATAATTAAGATTAGCTTATATTTAACTACTACATAATAAATTATCCTGTATTTATTTTGAATGATAATCTTTACGGAAACGTTTGTAATTTACACAAGTATAACATTGTAATAATAGATTATAAACTTAGTTAAGCGGTAAATTAAGTATTAATATACGCTTCTAATTACTCCTAATTATCGCTCTATAAATAAGGAAACTACCTTTTTACTTTTATAAATTAATGTTATTTTATTTTGAACTACACGATCATTTATTTAAAATATATATTGTTTATTTCTGTGATCCTGTTGCTGTCTATGTTATATTTGAATTTATTTTGCCGTAATGTTTATATGGATATCGCAGATAGAAGAATGACATTAAAAACCATAAAAAATCTAAATGTAAATATTTTTCTTTGTTTTATCTGTTTATCTTACATTCAGTTATCCTGAAAAAAATTAAAACGCATTTAAATAAGATACAAAATTAATGTTAATTTATCAACGTTCAGAAATATTAAAATAATAATTAAGAGGGTCCTCAACTCGGCTTTAACCATATATTTGGGAATTCTGGAGAACTATAAGCGTAGTGTAAAAAGAGGTTGCATAAATCACAGGGACTCCATGAATCTGTTCAATATATGGTAGCTTCTAGATTATCTTACATTTATGCTTACGAAGTTATATGTTCATAACTTTGTGTAACTTTAATGTTTTATTATTCTTCATGTTACTATTATAGTACTATTTGTCACTATTATCGTTTCGTTTTGATGCTGGCTAATATTTTAAAACATGTGAAGTGACCATAAGCTGTAGTGTCATCATTTTGAAAAATATTTGTTTTATTTTAAATTATAGAAAGAAGCTTCATTTATCGAAAGTTGTGGCCGTGACTCCCGCCAAGTAGAAAAGTCACTGACTGACAATATATAAATACACGAATTAGAGTTTCCGATTTTCGACAGTTGATTTCTCTGCCTCTAAACGTCTAAAATAATTCTGACATTAATATTAAAAAACTATTCTTTTTTGCGATACGTAGGTATACACAACCTGCACTCAAATACTTTAATATTTTTCTCACTGCTGTTGTCGTTTTTTATGTGCTTGCTTGCCTTAATATACCTGTTGAAACTTTGTCTATGACTATATTTGAAACCACATTTACTACATTCCATTTTATTTAAGGCATAACGAGCTTTGCTCTTATGATCGGGCGAAAAGCTGAAGTCTAGACCAGGGGTGCCCAAAGTGGCACGTAAGGAGGAATCATCTGGCGTGTAATATATCATATTATTTTGATTTAACATTCGTATTTTTCAATCATCCTTTTGGTATATCACCTAATTTTCAATCAGCTTTTTTACATTTATTTTAATTTAAACATATTCGTTTAATTTATTTAAATATCGTTATTCGAAGTTAAAAACTTTGGCACGCATAAACATCAAACCTAACTATGCTTACTACATGGCACGCGGGCACAAAAATGTTTGCCATCCCTCGTCTATCACGTCAGCACGAGTCGTATCTCGCACACAGCACACTAGAGCCCCTGGACTTTAAACTGTAATGGAGTTTAATAATTATTTGTTAACTGTATTGATATTTTGGAAAATTATTACAGTTTAGAAGAAGCAGATTTGATAGAATGCTTTATTCAATTTAGGGTATTTATCTGGTTTCGTTTCTCCCCGTTATATCGAGTTTCAATGATGATTTTATTGATTCGAAATAATCTATAGGCTATATCAGAAGTTTTCCATGTTTATGCGCAATAGGATAAGTGAATTACATACGTGATTATATTTTACCAATAAGTGTTTACATACAGTGAATGGTGAGTGATTAATTTGTAATTCTAACTCTTGATCCTTAGTTCTGTATACATCCGTTAATGTTACAAATGTAATTTATGTTATAACAGAATAATTCAATTATGTAAAATTGAATTATTCTGGCCTATGGGGTCTAAAAGAATCTTTACACCTATACCAATCGTGGATTCAGCCGGGCCCACAATAGGTAGGTCGGCTGGTGAGAGACAGGCTCTGACGTGAAAACTTTTTGGAGTTCTTTGACCACATTATTTCGATTATGGGCATCCCAGAACAGACTTAAGTAAGCAAGACGTCAGTTTCTAGATAACTATAGAACGAAAACGGTTCAACACCGCACTCTCTTCATTCGCTCGCACACTTCTTTCCAATATAGACTATTCATAACAAAAATTTCGTAACGATTCAACCCTTGTGAGGGATCAACTCCACTCGCTTCCCTCCCTTCATTTAACTCCCCGCAAATATACATGTAATGATAATTATATTTAGCTAAAGCAGTGTTTTCCAATCTGTGGGGCGTGAGACTATTGCAAGGGGCGCGCAGTGTTTTACCAAATTATCATTTTTTAATACAAACAAATAAAGAAAAAGTGAAATCGACGTCGAAAAAATGAATTAGCAAAACGGTTATGCCTAATTCACAACATCGTCCGAACGACTCGAATGCAAATGCTAAAAATCCGAACACTCATGCCGAAATGTCTCGACAAGAGTCGAGCCCCGGCGAACAATATACTTTATTTAATAAGGTATATTGTTTTGTAGACCATTAAATAAATTATAAGGACAGTATTTATGAAATTAGATTGTTACGAAAATTAATTGGGGCGCAACAAATTTTTTTCTGAAAAACAAGGAGCGAGGTACTGAAATGGAAACAAGTGAGTTCAAGAAATGTCATTTAAAACAGATTTTAATTTCAAAATTTATTATTTTATTTTATGTACAGAATGTTAAAGACTCGTACTGTACACTATTTCATTTTTTGTCTCATTAAAGTTTTCTTAACAATATTTTTTTGAATCTTTTGTAATTTCTTCTTTTCAAAATATAAGTCTAATACTCTTTGTTCTAATGGATATATTCTGTTATGTATCTTGCATAACTTTTCCATGTATTTTCTCAAGCCATATTTCAACATTATGCTCCTTGGAATTAATAGACACGCTACATTATCCATTGCAAGTAAATATGTCTTAGACATATCTTCACCTAAATACAACAAAAAGTAATAAAATAGCGTATACAGGATCCTCACAATTAAATATAAGGTGTTCAGACCTTTCTTCAGAAAGAACTATAGTAGAATCTCAACTAAATTTGGTATATGTGGCACTACTGATCTGAGTGTACAGTTTCGATTTTCGTGAAATAAAATTTACATCAAGATTCAGGCGTTAGTGCAAAGTTTGACGCTGCTGTCCAGATGATGCACATATTGTATCACAGTTTTTTTTTTACCAATTTCGGGTATAAACGAGCCGCAAAATTTTCTTGAAAATTCTCCCATAGGTAAACCTACTTTGTCTGAATTACTCTTTTACCGTAATCATATCTGTATTTCATAAATATAAATAAAATTATGCACTTTATTCCTTCGTTGAAGCAATATGCATACTAAGGAACAGCAGCGCCAAATTTATTCTTGGTGGTTGAATTTTGAAGTAAACTTTGTTCCCGAAAATCGAAACCGCATACTCAGTACACCACGTATGTCAAATTTGATAGAGACTTGATTAATAATTCTTTCTGCAGAAAGTTCTGAACACCTACTCTTTAATTATAATCAGTTTATTAGCATACAGTATATTGTGAAAATAGTAAATAAGAGTATTGTACTATATCATACCTACTCCAAAATAACTTCCATGTTTCACAATGCAGATTTCTAATAAAGCTTTATGATATCTTTTCTGGCATGTACTTGAAACATTCTTTTCATTAAATGCCAAATATCGGGTTTTTCTATGTTCATCAGTTTCGATTATATATTTCACAGCGCGTACGAATTTGCAACTTCCTGAAATTACAAAATAAACATCCTTTGGCTGTTCTTCAATTCCACCAACGATGACCTTCGGATGTATAAAAATATAATAATTTTAGACATTTTCAAAATATATTAATATGAAAATAAATTTATTTAATACCCTTTCTTTCGGGAATGAAACAATTTTTGTGAATGTGCTTATAATTTTCAATTGTTTCTCATTCCATTCGATACCATCGAATGCTGGCATGTTAACCAAGTGCTTTCTTTTCTCAACTACATCAATGTATATTATATCTCTTAATAGCGCATTAAAATCGTCATCTTCTATAACAAAAAACTGGCATGGCACTAAAATAAAAACAATGTATTATAAGAAGTTCACACTAGAAATACCGAAAAAATATAAAGTTTAAGCTTAATATAATTAAGAATAATCTGTAACAATGATAATATCTCTTACCTTTACACGTAAATGTGAGTTCTCTTTTAGTTTTATGCATTAAACTGATTTCTCCAAAATAAGAACCTTTATCAAGTTCAGTAAATTCTATTTCTTTAATTTGATCTAAAAAATATAATTAGGCTTATAATTAACATAGAAATATAATTGAAATTAATTTCAAATGAGAAGATAAATAAATTAAATAGCTTAAAGATATGCAATTTATGGGTGTTTAAAGCCATAATTAAAATTACTGAATAGGGTTGGAATAATGGTATAAGACAACGCAA